>NC_058131.1:489048767-489092631 GCF_016433145.1 Gracilinanus agilis
GGGGGGGGGTTGAAGGGGAAAGGTGGAACATGAATCATGTAACCATGTTAAAAATGAATATTAATAAATGTTTTAAAAAAAGTGAACACAAATCCCGCACTGTGAGACTTAAACCTAAGTAACCCTGAGCAAGTCACTGGACCTCTCTCAAGTCTCATTTTATGCATTTATTAAAAATAACTCTCAGATTCTTGTGAGAATCGAAAGAGATAATATATGTAAAATGCTTAGTAGACTTTAAAATGCCATGTAAATGTCAGTTATTGTTGTTATTATTTCACTTGGTTTTTTCTGACTGGTAGTTAAGCAAGACTCTTTCAAGCTATTAGGAGTTTCATAACTTGGATGATCTGCAAATTGGAACATCTGGAAGCCTTCACTGTCTACAAAGAATTCCTTTCAAATTGGACTCTAAACTGGATACCTTCCATGACAGTGGCAAATACCTTTGGCAAGCAAGCATCTCCCTGTTTTAATTTCGTTAAGGAATCCTGCATAATTTTGACACATGATAACATGCTTGGAAAAGATCTTGTTTAGAGGAGTGCATTAAGATGGTGTGTGATGGATAAGGGCATTTTGAAAACTGTGAAACATTACATAAATATCAGCTATCAGAATTAGAATGCACCTCCAAAGTAGAGAGTATAAATATTAATATCTCTATTTTACAGATGAAGAAATTGGGGTTCAAAATGGCTAAATGGCTTGCCAAAAGTAATACAACTATTAAGTGTCAAAACTAGGAATAAAGTCTAGATATTCCAGCTCTAAATCAAGATTTCTTGGTACTACCATAAACTGCAGATCCATCAATGGCCCAAAAGTAATGTGTGCAACTGATTGGAGACACAGTTGAAGAATTACATCTATCTTTCTTATTTTCATTAGTTGAAAGCATGATGACCCAGGTGATATTTATAAGGATTTTTTCCTCTAATTTCTGTTGTTGTTTTTTTTAATATATTACTTAAATGGGTAGAGGAAATAAAAGAGGCAAGGGTAAAGACTTAAAGAGTAATTATATCTCTGGCATATTTCCTGGTACCATTTTGAAAATGAAAGAGAAAGATGACATTTTAATTGAGATAAAATAATACCAGTCATGCGACCTACTGGAACAGAATAAAAAGAAACCAGCTGGGGGTAGCTAATGGCTCAGTAGAGAGAGAGAGCCAGGCCTTGGAGACAGGAGGTCCTGAGTTCAAATCTGTCCTCAGATACTTCCTAGCTATGTGACCCTGGGCCAGTCACTTTAACCCCACTATCTAGACCTTATCACTCTACTACCTTAGAGAACCAATACATAGAATTGATTCTAAGAAAGAAGGTAAGGGCTTTAAAAAAAAAAAAGCAAGATGATTCATTGTTAATTAGAAAGTTATCTTTTCAACTGGTTTTTTTTCAATCTGAATTCAATTTCGGCAATAAAGATCAATGTATATTATCTTGATAGATAAAGGCCAATTTAAACATAAAGTTTTAAGAAAATTAGAGAACTCATTTATTGTTCAGTCCTTCAAAATGTTATAAATAATTCTCATTCTGACTTGCTACTTGAAATTTCTTTTTTTTTTCATTTACTGCTGTGTAATTACACTTAAACTTCATTTTTTACTACCTTGTTACAGCTTATCTTATTGTTTCTCATAAGGTGGGAGTTGAATATATCACACACAAAAAAATGAATGGCCCCAAACCCTGCTAAATACAGAGAGTGACTCAAGAGAATCAACCAGAAGAGTAGTTCAGGAGCTCAAGCTAAAATTGTCTCTTAGCTTTCATCTATATAAGACTATAAATAGCAGCTCCCTCTTCTACATTCACCCTTTAACCTAACCTTTTATGATCTATTCTCCGTTTGGGTTTTCCTTGGTGCTGTTAAGAGGGTTAGGGGAGAACAAAGAAAAGAACAACCAGATTCAAGGGACTTTTCTGGAAACTCATGTCCAAAGATCTTAATGAGACTTTTAATGCTTAGATGCTACAATATACATCTGCTATGATAGATTTTTTAAAACAATCCCATATTTCAGTACATCTCCAAAATTAACAAATGATTTTCAATTCTTCTGCTAGCTATAGGAAACTAACCAAAAAAATGCCATTATTAGTTAAAACCTCTCTACTATTATTTTTTTAATTTCTTTTCAAAGAATCTGGGAAATTCCAAATATACATCCAAAAAAGCTCCCCAATTTTTAAGGAGTAAGAAATGTAATTTTTTAATTAATGCCTAAAACAACCACATTCATTCTGTGGAGGTCAAATTTATGTGATGGTAAGGCTGAATGTATCCACTTTGTATTAATGAGAACTCCCTTTATACATTACACATAGTTCATTTATTTCCATTTTGTAAAGTCAAAAGCAGACTTTGAATACTTTAAGTGGATGTAGGGAGCTCAGTTTTTATATGTTTTAGCACATATAATTTACATCTATGATTTATTTTATAGAAAGTTCTTGTGCAGGAAACAAACTCTACTTATAACACTATTATAATAGGAAGATGGGACCTAATTTAAATGATCCACTTTATATCAGTTTCCAAGACATCACTGATAGAAAAATCAAGGAAGTCTGTATAGTTTTTAGTCAAATAATACAAGGAAAACCAAAACTTATTTTAGTGGGTAGAAATATCATACTCAATGGCAAATGTAAAGCTTGCAATAACAAATAAAGGAAGCAATAACTGTAGGACTGCTGAATTATTACACTAATGGCCAAACTAGTAAAAAATATTTTAAATAAGTTGATGTTTACTGCTCCTATTATTATGAAGATAATTAAACCACAAACACTTCTAATATCAATCTTTAGTCAACTGTAGACTGTGGGGGGAAAGACTGGTAGTTTTCTGTTAGATATAACTTGGTGATGACAAAGATCAAGTATTTAGTTAAATAAGGAATTTGGCCTATGCCTATTTCACAGAAATGCCTTGGTAAAGTGATTATGTATTATTTGTAAACCTCATCCTTAGGGTTAAATAGAATATAAGAAATATATGTGGCATGCTAAGGATTTCACAAAAGGATTTTCATCAAGGTTGTGTAATGAAAAGGTAAAGCAACAGACCAAAGAGAAGAGAATGGGGAGAAAATGTACACAGATAAAAATATGAGCAAAATAATTTGAGAAATATAAGAAAGGCAGTGGATTTAAAGCTGAAGAACCAGGTTTCACTCCTGATTCTATTGCTTCTTATGTGGCTTTGGAAAAGCCATAGAAGTTCTCGGGAATTTATTTCCTTCATCTGCAAAATGAAGTGGTTTGACTAACTAAATTTAATATCATTCATCATTCTAAATTCCTTAATCCTAGAATGATTCTCAAGTATTACTGATCAAGTTTTAGTTAGACATTATCTCAAATCTATAGATCATTAGAATAAGTAGCCTATAAAATATTTCTCATACTACTCTCTTACTCTTGTGAGATATATGGATATGAACAGATACTAATCTATGTATATATACTTTGTATACATACAAAGTATGACTGCTAAGTATTGGGGCAAGTAATGAAAATAAATCAAATAATGCTCCTACCACTCGAGAACCTTACAATCTAGAAAGAAAAGGCATGTAAAAAAAATGGCCCATTTAGCATTAGTTAAACACCTGCTATATATGCAAGGCATCTATGCTAAGCACTGGGAATATGAAAAAAGATCCCTCCAAAACGTCCCTGCTTTCAAGGCACTCACAGTCTATAAAATTATGCAAAAATATACAGCTTAAAAAATAAAACATGGAAGATGTGATAGATAAGTATAAACAGGTATCTAAGAGAGATCAGTTCTGGCTTGTGTGATAATGAGATTAAATATCTACCTACCCATCTTTGGATTTAATCACCAAAGGTAGAAAGCATCTCTTCTTAACTCACAGGTTCGGAGATCTGTAACCCACATGTGTTAGAATAAGTGACAAATCAGAATTTACTGACTGCCTCATGGGCAGTCCTAAGAAAAGCATCTGTTGTGATTGGACACATAAACCAAGAGGAGGTCACAGGAAGGGACACAATAGAGGCCCCTTTAAAAAGAGACCTCAGTCAGCTGGGCTTTCTCTTCTGGTTCTTGCTTGGATGTGGAGGAGGGCTGGACCTGGGACCCTGAGACCTTGGTGAGACTGCTCTTAAATCTCTCTTTTAGAAATACACATGGTGAGTGAAGAAGGCTGACTCCTTTAACCTCCCAGGAGGTACTAGTCTCCTGGAGGCTCCCTTGATTGGGAGAAGCCCTTGTGGCTAAACCTCTTGTTAATTGACTTTTAGGCTCTGGCTGGGCCTCTAGAGCCCTGCCAGAGTAAAGCCCAGACTTGAATACAATCTCTTACTAAACCCTCTTCTCATCTCCCTACTTCCATTCTCTCCTGTGTTTTATAAATAAATCACTAAAATCATTTTGAGGATTGATAATTATTCAATTCCCTGGCGACCTAACCTTTTAATATATTCAACCAAAAACCCCTTTTACCCCTTACACTTGGGAATCCAGGAAAGTTTAAAAAAAAAAAGAAAATCGTCATTTGTGGTCTGCCTTGAAAGATAGGTAGGTACTGACTTTGGAGGATTTACAATTAAGCATAGGTGTGGTAATGAAGATCACTTTGTCAGAAGTGCCAATACAATGATTTATTTTGTTTAACTGTACTTCCAAGGAAGGCTGTGAAAGGAAGTAGAGTCATTAGTAATCACCAATGGTATAAAAATGAGAGGATATCGATAAAACTTTCTGAGGTAAAATAAGGACATAAGGAATGACAATTGTGTGACTTCAGAGAGACACAAGAAGACTGAGCTAAGAAATACTGAGCCAAAAAAAACCAGACCAATAACAGCAATCCTTTTAAAAACACACACACACACACACACACACACACAGAGAGAGAAAAAAATTTGCCTTTGACCTCCTGGCCTTGAGGAACTTAATTGGATTTTGCTCTAACATCAATACACAGAACACCTCTATTAATTAATTTTCAAGGTTCTGTCAAAGTATATTCTTCCCATTATAGAAGTGAGATTATGGGAATTGTTTTAAAGGTATTTCACCTGAAATCAGTTCTTTTTACACAGTAAAAGTAACAGTTTAACAACAACTTAAGCTTTAGATAATATTAAATGACAAATAGAGACTCAAGTCAAATATAATAAAATAAAGCTACAAAATCATTAAAGTTAATAATACACCCTTATTTCCCTTCTGCTAACAAACATTAAAAAAACTGTAGGTGATTTATAATATCAACCATTATTATACTATTCTTTCTTTTAGCTAGTTTTATTTAACTGTTTTCAAGGATTTATGTTTTATTGGTTTGTGAATATATTGTTTAATCTAAATAAATACATCAGAAAGGTATAAAAATATATAGAAAAAAGTAAGAAAATTGAATTCCAAGAGGTACAGATGGGGCATTGCTGGTATACTGAATGATATAAAGAAAAGCAAGGAAGATGGAAAAAAAAATTAAATAAATTTAAAAAATAAACTGTTGCTTTTCTTGAGTAAAGAAGTGATTTCAGAAAGTAATTGCTACAATTTCAGTTCTACAAAGGGAAGAATACACTTGACAGAACCTTAAAACTCAATAGTAGTTTGTGAATTGTTACTAGAACAAAATTTAGTATATCCTCCAATGCGAAGTCAAAAATAAGCCTTTACTTTTTATGGAAAACCGTTTTTAATGGGGCTAAAAACAAAAGTTTAGAAATCTGAGTCATGAAAAAAATATACAAATTAGAATTGATGTTATGTGTAAATTCTCCCTTCTTCAAATAAATTCAATTGTGCAAATACCTCTTAACAATCCACTATGTACTAGGTACTGCAGAAAGAATGACTAAAATTTAAAAAGTCCCTGCCATAGAAGCACATTCTGCTAGGCAGTAGAGTAGAAAAAGAGAAGAATGGGGAGAACAGCATGTACACAGATAAATATATGAAAAATAGTTTGAGAAGGGAAACCTAACAATGAGGGGGGAATTGGAAGAGTCTTGTAAGTTGAGTTTTGAGAAGCAAAAGATTTTAAAAGTGAGGCAAGAATCAATTTCAGCCTCTGCAAGGCACTGAGACAGTAGACAGGATTTCAAGGACAGAGAGAACCTAGTTGCCTAAGTGATTGGAACAGAATGAGTGAAAGTGAATAACATGAAATAATCCTTGAAAGGTAGAGGGGAACCAAAATGTGGACAACATAAAATGCCCAGCTGAGTTTATAGCTTATCTTAGTGGCAATAGGGAGCCACTGAAAAATTATGAGCCTGGGAATGGCATGGTCAGAATTGGGTATTAGGAATATAATGTTAGCAGCTCTATGTAAAATAGACTAGAGAAGTGAGTGACTAGAAACAATAAGAATAATGCAAAAGTACAGTAGATAATTATGTCTTGAACAAGCATTCTGAATAAGGAGAAAGTAATAGGGAAGTAAATATAAATATAAAAATATATAAATATAAAAAATAGGGAAGTAAAATCAATAATACTTAATAAATGATTAGATATGTGGCTGGGAAGAAAGAGAAGATAAAAAGAAGACTCAGGTAACAATGTAAAATTGTACATTGCACAGCTTCAAAATCCTTTGGTTTAATTCAGAATAAAACACAAATTAAATTTGTAAGGAAAGATGTTTTAAACATATCTAAATTGATTTCACACAAAGCAAGATAAATATTGAATAAAATTTGAGTAATACAAATTCAAACTCTAAAAATGGTATAAAAACAGCTTGAAAAAAATCATAAGTCATGTTTACTATTCCACAGAAACTGTTCCTTTAAAATATAACCTTTTAATTGGAAAATGAGGGAGAGTCCATCAATTGGGAAATGACTGAACAAATTGTGGTATCTGTTGGTGATGGAATATTATTGTGCTAAAAAGAATGATGAACTGGAGGAATTCCATGTGAACTGGAACCACCTCCAGGAATTGATGCAGAGGGGAAAGGAGCAGAACCAGGAGAACATTGTACACAGAGACTGATACATTATGACACAATCAAATGTAATAGACTTTTCTACTAGCAGCAATGCAATGACCCAGGACAATCTTAAAGGACCTAGGCAAAAGAACGCTATCCACATCCAGAGAAAGAACTGTGGGAGCAGAAACGTAGGAAAAAAAACCATATGATTGATCACGTGGTTCAATGGGGATATGATTGGGAATGTTGACTTTGAACAATCACTTTATTGCAAATATTAATGATATGGAAATAGATTTTGAACAATGTTACATGTAAAACCTAGTGGAATTGCTTGTCAGCTCCAGAAGGGAAGAGGGAAAGAACATGAATCATGTAACCATGAGAAAATATTCTAAATTAATCAATAAAACATTTTTAAAATTATTTTAAAAGTATAACCTTCTAACTTTTCTACTGCACTGGTTTTGATCACATATGTATCTATCATTTTCTGTTTGCTGCTCCAGGAGATGCACTAAGGATATATATCCCAAATAATGAGTTCTACAGCCTCTCTCAGTCATTACAAGAGATTATTTCTACATGAATCCTGCCAGAACATATCTGCTTCATATAAGTACAATCCCCTTACATTTCTTATTGAAAAATTACATTGAACTTAAAACAAGTACAGAAAATTATCTTCAATTAAAGACATCTCTTTGTGAAGAAATGAAATATTAACAGCCTTTTCATTAACTATGATGCTCACTATTACAAAGTATTTTAAACATATATTTCTTCTTAGAGTTAAAAACAAAAAGGGTCACATAATTAAAACCTATGCTTCAACTTCTCAGAAGAGAAAATATGACTGTAGCACAATGCTTTTATATTCTCTTACCTCCTTAGAATGGCATTTTCCCCTTCAATTTTGAAATTTAACCTTGATAAGCGCAATGAGAGAATTGGGAGTTATCTAGTTTCCAAAGCTGTTCTGACCAGACAAGGTTAGTTAGAGACCTGTTTTTGATGGGAGGTGCAATCACTTCATTATTCATATACTAGGAGCTGTTCTACATAAAGCTCAACTGTAAGCTTCTATGTTTAAAGCTATATTGTCCATAGCAGCATTTAAAAGAGTCTACTTACTCATAAAGTGGTACAATAGATACAAACTAACTTAAAGGTCAGAAAGACACGGGTTGTTCCAGTCCCGTTTCTAACACACACTGGAGGTGAAACCTGAGCAAGTGACTTAATTTCTCCATGTTATAACCCAAAGGCTACTGAAACTATAAATCAATCTCTCAGCACTGTAGATAAATAAGACTATAGTTTCCTTCACCAAGAACAAAGGCCCTGGAAAAAAAAAATCTACTCACATGCTTAGTCTTCAGAAAGCATATACTTCTACCACCCCTACTCCTAAATTATCTTATCTGAGGCACACTATGGATCCCTTGTCTTGTTTTATTCCTTGATCCTACCAGTTATTACCCCTAGCTTCAGCCTCATATTATACCCTGCATCTCCCTATTACATCCTACCTAATTCCCATATTACCTCCCTTCCAAATCCCCTATAATATCTTTGAAGTGTTGTGGCTGGGAGAACTGCATCCCCCTTACTTCCTGGCCTGGGATTGGTTTTGAATGGACCAATCCCATGCTGGGGGAGGGACCCCCCCCTTTCCTGGCATGGGATTGGTCTTGAATGGACCAATCCTGTGCTAAGGGGAAGATCACAGTTCCCCTACTTCCGGGAGCCGATTGGTCTATATAAGGACCAATCCTAGGCCTAGGAAGAAAACTTTGAACGGAACTTGATTCAAAGTTGAGAGCAGTAGTTAATCTCCGGCCTGGACCTCCCCCTTCCCACCCCACCCCCCTTGCCTTTTCTTTAATAAAGTTTTTTAAAAGGATCAAAGGACCAAAGAGTTTTTTCTTTTAGCATCCTCAAAACATTATATTGCTTGCAATTCATCTCAAAACAAAAGAAGGTCTGTGCATTTTTTTCATCCTACTTGAAGGCCAGAGGGAGATTCCCAAGGGGAATGAATTTAAACTTAGCCTGGTATTCCTCCAAACAGAGAGTGTTACCCTCATCAGATCTTCAATGATAATGCAGCTCAAGAAATGGGGAATGAGAGTCAGCAAAGAACTGTTTGCTTTGTGTTTATTAGGCAACAAGGTTCAAACAATAATATTTTCATAAAATGAGAGGAAATGACATCAGCTAAAAATGCTGTGGTTCTCACTGCCCTTCACCTGACCAGTGGGGCATACCTTAGAGCAAGGGTCGGCAACCTTTTTGGCCGTGAGAGCCATAAACGCCACATTTTTTAAAATGTAATTTCATGAGAGCCATACAGTGCTCACAGTGCACGCTCCTGTAACAGTGCCTAAAAAAAAACTGACTTTATGGCTCTTGCAGAAAGAGCCATACATTGCCAATCCCTGCCTTAGAGGAAATAGATCAGAATCACATAAATGGAGGAAATAAAGACCACCAAACAGATGGAAGTATTCTTTGAGATATAATGGCTCAACACAAGACTAAAAAGTCCATACACTTTGATGCATGGATCCCTCTACAAGGCATATACCCCAAGAAGTCCAAAGACAAATCCTACAGGCACCATAATATTTAAGGCAGTATTTTTGTAGTAGGATAGAGGAGAAACCAAACAGTTGCCCACTGACTGCAGAACAGTTAACAAACTGTAATATATGAATGTAATAGAGTTGTACTGTGCTATAAGAATTGATAAATATGACAAATATGGTGATTCAGGGGAAGTCTAACTATAAATTAATGCAAAATGAAGTAAGCCAAACTAGAAAAACAATAAAATAACTAAAACTGTATAAATGGAAATGACAAAATGAAACTGAATAATATAATTACAATAATCAAACAAAGCACCAAGAAGAAAGGAGGAAATATACTTTCCTCTCTTCTTTTTAGAGATGAGACACTATATGTGTGCAATATTGAGTATACTATTAGATTCTCTCTGGCCCAAGTCTCTCCTCTAATCTATCTGCTGCAGAGTGTTGGAGGACATATTGAATTATGACTACTAAAATTTTTTATACTATTTGTGACATTTATTTTGGTGTGTATAAAAATATGCTTGCTTCTTAGAATTCTGCAACCAGAAGCACCATTTCTAGGAAATACAAATGAAATGATATTATAAGCTATAAGTTGTCTTATTTGTATACCGTACTATACATCATCATGTTAATAATTGGGACCTTTTTTTCCCATGAAAGGATCTTTGTCTAGTAAAGGTTGTTTCCCCCTCCCCTATAAAATATGATTTAGCATTCAAATGTAATATTACATGGGAAAAAGTTCTAAGCGCCTCCAACAGAGGCCTTTCATACTCACTCAAAAGAACAGCCCAATGCCATCTTCCTAGCACTGTCCAGGGAATTTATAGGCAGAATTTCTTAGAAAGACTCCTGTCCATATTAATTGACTACTTTCTTGCTTATCAAGGTAATTTTAATTGTCTTTTATTTCTTTTGTTACCTAAAGCCAGCAAAGATCTTCTCTCCCTACTTCCTAGTTATAATCATTTAAGTATCTAACAAGATCATCAAAATTCTTATGTTAGACAACCTTGGGTAAAATGGGAAATATTTTCATATCCCAGTCTCATCACCTTTACTTAATTACTTCACTCAAGATCCTAAAGCCTACATCTGCAAGCTTAGGTACTAATTACTATTCTGTATCCTCCAAAACAAGGGAGCATAACATATTTCAGAGATGGACTTTCCTATATACAAAAATGAAAAAAAAATGAAAAGTATTAAACTACAATCCATACACAGACTTGGAACATAATATCCCTGCTCCCCTTCTCCAGTTGAGTGTAAAAAACTATGGTTCAATAGATCTCATTTGCACAGATAAGCCTCATACATAAGTTTTCTCCTTTTCTTTTTCCTACTTCAGATTCTGGAACAGCATAAAAACATTGATTTGCATCCAAATGTATGTACTGAAAAGAGTTGGCAAAAGTGATCAATTCTTGTTTTAAAAGTCTTTGAACTCAGAGCCTTCATAAAAAGTCCTTCCTTTACATCCTTGCCAGTGATTTTCTGTAAGAATAAGTCTGATTATATCATTCACCTATTCAAAGTGGCTCCTTATCACCTCTGAGAATCAAATAATAAACTCCTCTGATATTTAAATCTCTTCATAACCTAACCCTAATTGCTCTTTTCAGCCTCATTATAAATTAAATCAATTTCTGCACTCTGCAATTTCTGCACTCTGCAGTTCAGCAAAGTTGGCCTTTTTCTTGTTTCCCAAATCTCCCTCTAAATAAAAGGCCTTAGGTTGTGTCCTAGAAAATCATTCCTTTTCTCACTAAAATCTCTAATTCCATAACCTCACTGATTTCCATGGCTTCAATCATGTCAATGAAGATGATTCTCAAATCAATTCATCTAACCTTAATCTCTCCTGAGATTCATACCTGCATCAACCAATTAACTATTAGACATGTTCAACATGTCCAAAAGTAAATTCATTATCTGTTAGCAGAATCTGTTAGTAATTCCCCATCCCCCACCCCCAAAAAATGAAGAAAGGCCAAAAGGAATCAGAGAAGCAAGACAACTCTGAAATTTATGTTATATTTATTATATAACTAAAAAAAGAAAATGAACTCCACTTAATAAAGATTGCAAGTTTCATATATCACTATATTCTCTTATTCTATGATGTATGTGGAAATGTGTTGTTCATGACTATGAACCTATTTCATTTCCTTTCTTGAATACTAAATTTCAAACTTTCCACTCCTTTACAGCAGTATTTGCTAAATCATGTGTTATCCTGAATGTGGTTGCTTAGAACTTTTTTTTTCCTAGCTTCTTTTTGTATTTTTCCTTTGACCTGAAAACTCTGTGTTTGGGGGTATAATGGGAATTTGATTTTGGAATGTCTTTCAGGATAGGACTGAGAGATTCTTTCTATTTCTCCTTTGTCCTCTGATTCTAAGAGGCACTTTTCTTATATGATTTCTCGAAATATGTATTCTAGGCTATTTTTTGTCATGGTTTTCCATGATTCTTAATTTTTTTGTCTGATTTCTTTTCAGGTTGTTTTTGCAACAAGATAGCTTGTATTTTTTTCTTTTTAATGTTGTTTTAATGTTTCTTGTTGTTTCATGGAGTCACTGCATTCTATTTGGTCCACTCTAGTTTTCAGGGGAAATCTATTGCTTGAGTAATTCTTTGGTACCTATTGTGCCGAACTGTTAGTTCCCTTTCCAATGATTTCTTCTATAGCTCTCATTTCATTTCCAATTTTCCCTGAAGCAGTCTCATTTCACTTATAAAAACATTTAAACTCTTTTTTTTAAATTGTTGCTTCATCTTTACTAGGAATTCTAGTTGAATTTGTGGCAAAGATGTTTTCCCTTGAGGCTTTGCTTATAGATATTTTGGAACTTGTCTATTGCTGTTATTGTTTTTTAAATGGTCAGATTCTTTTTTTCCCTCTAATTCTTCCAGCCATCAAAACTACATTGTAAGAGACAGTTGCCAGTTGGTCCCTGTTCCAGCATCCTACACAAGTATAGACTATTCTATGTTGGATCTGTGAACTCTTCATACACTGGTACACAGCCTCTCCCTATGCTGGAATGATAAACATAGTGACCTTCTATCCAGACCCTCATCCATAGACCTCTGTTTCCTATGTCAACTTGAACCAGAAGAAAATGACTCACTATGACTTCTTGGAATTTCTGATCAGAATTCAGTTTGTCATTTTTTAGACCTTTTTGGAGAAGATGCAGACAGAGGTTCAATGTACTTCTTAACCTTCCTATTCTTTCAATATATCTGTTATGTACCTAAATATTTACATGTTTCCTCCCCTATTAAAATGTACACTGCTTGCAAGCAGGGCCAGGGGAGGGAGTAATTTTTTTGGCTTTTTTTGTATCCAGAGCACTTTTGCACCTGCTATGTAGTGTTAAATAAATATGGGTGACTGACTGATAGGGTGATTCAACAAAATCAAAATCAGCAAGGGTCCAAGAATGATGAAGAATGAGAAAACAAGATGAGATTTAGCAATTAGGAGATCACTGATTTCAGAGACAGCTGCTTCAGTTTAATAACTGTGATTTCAAAACTTATAATGACGTGCTAGACAGAAATAGGGAAGTTCAGAAGATGCATAAGTTTGGGGGCAAAGATAATGAATTCTATTTTAGACTTAGTGAGATTGAGATGACAAAGAAACACAGAGTCCAAAATGTCCCATAAATATTTGGTACTATGAACCTGGAGCTCAGGAGATTAGAACTGCATATAGTAATATCTTGGTCATCTGCATAAAGATGATCATTAAACACATAGAAGGTGACAAAATCACTGAGGGAGGTAGTAGAAAGAGAAGGAAAGAGGATCTGAAATACTTTTTTGGGGTGCTCACAATAAGAAGGGATGATAAGAATCCAGCAAAGGAAAATGAGAAGAAATAAGAGAAACAAATGACAGGAAAAATAAGAAGATAAAAACATAAAGAAGAGTGTATGAAGAAAAAGGAGGTAAATAGTATCAAATACTAAGGAAGGGGACCTGCCCTTTGGTATGTTCTTCCAAGGTAAGAAGCAGAAAAAGAATAAGGAAAAGGCATTGAATTTGACAATTAAGAGATTATTGAAAATTTCAAAGTGAGTAATTTCAGTTGAATGATAAAAGTCAAATATATTGTAAAGCATTGAATAGTGAGAGAAGAGGATATGGAAGAAATTAATGTAGGCAATTTTTTTCAAGGAGTTTAGTAGTAGAAGGGAGGAGAAATGTAAGATGATCATTTAAGGTAGTAGTAGGTAAATAGGAAAACATTTTAAGGACAGGAAAGCCCTGGACATACTTGTAGGCAGGAGAGAAAAAGTTAGCAGATAATTAGAGATTGAAGATTTATAATTACTGCCTATGCCACAAAATTATTCTCAATAATTGAGAAAAAACACTACCAAGCTTCTTTTAAGACAAATATGGTCATGATAACCAAACCAGGGATAGAGAGAGAAAGTGAAGTACAAATCTACGCCATCATATCCCAACCTACCCCCTCATTCCCAATGATCACAATGAACTTATATATGGTATGAAATATAAAGTCCAATATTAGGCAATCTATTAATAGAAGAAATCATATTAAAAATGAAAATAACCAAAACATCATTATATCAAGATATAAAGAAATATTATAATAAAATACTCAACAGCAAAAAGCACAGGTATAGAAGGGCCAATTTTAACTACAATGAATAAGTATGTATTATAGATAAATCCTCATCAATGGTATTTGCTACCTACAAAAATTTTTATTACTAATTGAGAACTTCCCCTTATTCCAGCTGCATTGATTTTGTTCATTCAAAAGCTTTTCAATTTCACACAGCTGAAATTGCTTATTTTATCTTTCATGATGTTTTCTTCCTTATTTGGTTAAGAATACTTCTCTGTGCCATAACTGTGAAAGGTACTTCATTACATTCTCTACTATGTTTTTCAATTATGTAAATTTTTATATTAATGCTACTATTTCAAGCTCAAGATTCTTACATAATATGGTAAAAGATGCTGCTCTAAAACTGATTTATGCCAAATCATTTTCCAGTATTCTTGAGCACTTACTTGTCAAGAAGGGAGGTTTTGCAACCCCCATTATAAGTAGATTATATTCTCAAGTTTATCAAATACCAAATTATTAAATTCAATTATTCCATGACTTTTTTTAACAGTACCAAATAGTTTTGATAATTTGTGTTCCTTAATAATATAGTTAAGAGGTCTGCAAGTTCTATTGCTCTTTTATTCCTACTTTTTTTTAAGACTCTCTATTGAGATTCCAGATCATCTGTTCCTCATAATATACCATGTTACTATTTTGTAACTATTACATAATACAAACTTTAATTCAATTAGTAGAATCTTTTGATTATATTGGTTCAACCTAACCATGAGTAATGAATATCCCTCCAATTATTTAAGCCATTCTTCATTTTTTAATTAGTTTTTTTTATTAGTAGTATGCATTCCTTTGAAGACATTTCTCCATAAATTTCAGGGCATGACACAATTAAGACAATATAATTTATGAATAGAAGTATTTTAAAAATTTTGCCACTGAGAGGGAATTTTTCATCTGCTTCAAATTTATCAATATCCTGAAGACTATCACATGGGGCAAATATATGAGGTGAATATGACAGGTTCTGATCATAAAGCCAAAAGATTCAATGGATTAAATTTTATCATCTCATTTATCATTAATCTCATAAATAAACTTTTTGAGAGGGAATGAGGTAAAGCACTAAGCTCTAAAGTGAGCAGTAGGAATACTTATATTTTATCTAAAAATAAGAAATTAATGATATATAATGAATTGTTATCATTATCATCAATAATTATTGTCATTTTTACTATGCAGATTGACAGGCAAATGGCATACTAGATAGAGTGCTGGACTTTCAGTCAGTTAGATTAAAATTTAAATCCTCCCTCAGATCCTTGGGCAAGTAAGTCACTTAACCTCCCAGCCTGTTTTCTCATCCATAAAATGGGGATAATAGTAACTCCTACTGAATATTGAGATATTAATATTAATTGATTTGTTATTTATTATTATATATTATATTATTGGTCTTAATTAATAATTAAATTAAATATGACAATATTGGTAAAGTGTTCTATAAACCTAAAAGAGCTACATGCATGGTAGTTAGTATTAGATTAACATTTGGCATCCTTAGTACATGTCATATATGCTAGAGTTCTACAATGCAGAGGGATAATGGTGGCACCTTCACTTCTTTGTTTTGAGGGTGCTGTGATGTGTTCCATTTTATACATATTAACTAGCTTTAACTACACTGATGTTCACAATATGGACACAAATTGGCTTAATATGAACCAAGAATTGATTCATATTGCTAATAATGTAAGCACAAATGAACAAGAAGAAAATGGCAGAGATGACACTCTACTCATGAAACAAACTCTTCAAAAGCCCCAATATGAGGCAAAATGCAACAATTATAAAGTCATATCAAAAATTTACATACATCTAGTGATGTTAATGATAGATCTAGCCTAAAGGGTATAATGGCATTGAGATGGTCTAAAGGTGTCACGGCTTCCATATGATTAAACACTAAGTTTTTGTTGGCAAAAATGAAATTCCCATATCTACACATCTTAACTGGGAAATGAAACCCTTTGATTTGCTAAAAAAAATTTTTTCAAATAAAAGGATTAAAAAAATTTTAAACCCTTACCTTTCATCTTATAATTGATGCTTTAGTATTTATTCCAAGGCAAAAGAGCAGTAAGGCTAGGAATTTGGTGTTAAGTGACTTGCCTAGGGTCACACAGCTAATTAGTATCTGAGACTACATTTGAAACCAGGACCTCCCATCTCCAGGCCTGGCTTTCTATCCACCTCACCACTCTGTAGCCCGTCAAATAATAGTTTTAATGGGACCTGAATTCATTTGATAAAATTGAGAAAATGTAATACCTTCTTATGTTCAATAAATAAATAATAACATGCAATAAATAGAATGCAATACTAATTAACGTACAGAGGTGTGACATTAAGGAAGATGGAAATTTACTAGAAAAATTCCAACAAAAACCTCTGAACAACTCTGAAGGGAATTGAAAAAAGAGTATAATTAAAGTTAGAATAGAGCATCTCCAATGGACATGGGCATGACCTCTAGCCCCTCCCAAAGGAAAAATGTGAGTTAACTCTGCTAAAGAACACATATGACCAGTAGCTCCTAATTGTTCTCCATCTCTCCCCCTGATTTAAATTATATTTTTTTAAAAATATTGACAACAAAGCCAAGATGAGCTGTCCTTCCCTTTGCCTCTGAGAGTCAGGTAAGTGACACAGTAGAGTGCTAGACTTGGAGTCAGGAAGGCCTGAGATATTTAAGATTTATGTTACCCTCTGTGTGTGTCAGTTTCCTCAGTTAAAAAATGGGATTAGCAATAACACCAACCTTCAAAGGTTGTTGGATCAAATGAGATACTATTTGAAATCTTAAAGCACTATAAAAATGCTTGTTGCTTTTGTTGTTAGAGCCATAGGAAATTTTGTCTCTCTTCCTCTTTTATGAGGGAGTTGCTTAGGAGTCTACCAGCACATAGCAGTAAGAGCCTACGGATATCTGGGTGAGTCTCAAAACAGAGCTCAAGTCCTTAGCTCTCTCCTATTTTATTATTTCTTTCTCTGAATCAGGGTCACTGGTTTTAGGCAGCTTTGGAAGATATAATCTCTAACTAATGACAGCCATGAAAATCTAGTATCAAAATAAATTGAACTTTGAAACAGACCGTCAAATTTCTTGGTTTAACAAAGGGTTAAAATTAATTTTTCAAAAAAAATAAACCACATTCAATCATATTGCTTACTAAAAAATTAATGTTTTAATAAAAAGGGGTTTGTATTGTTAATGAATAAAATAAAAATTATTTTAAAAGGTTCATCTCATCTTGATCACATTCTTTTCAATTTGTTTTTTTACATGTTTTATACTGAATAGGATATATTCATACAGTAATATAATATGTAATTTATAAAGTACTAAATATACATATATTTAAGATATCGAATGAAATATTTTAACTAATAAGGACACAGGATCAAAAAGATTTGGAGAAAGCAGGATAGAGTGCTGGGCTTAGAGTCAAGAGATTCAAGATCTTTATGCTTGCACGGCAAGACTCTGAATAAGAGACGATCTTTATGTGCCACAGGTGCCTTTATGTGCCCTATGCCTTTAACTACTAACTCATAGTAGTGGGTTGATATAGGGAATTTCCTAAACTGAAAAAAATCACAGATCATTTGCTTAGATTGGGAGCAAACCTGTTGAAAATATTATGTAAAATCTCATTTCTTTTTATGCAGGAACAGAAGACTGCCTAAAAACAAATGTAGAGAAAACAATTTAGTTTCCCACTTAAGATGATATGCTATCAAAATGAAGTCACACTAAAGATAAGTTAGCTATAAAGTCTGTCAGAATAATGAATGAACAATTAAATTCTACTTATTCCCAAAACTAATCTTCTTTTAATGATATTCTTTGTAGTGAAAAAATACATAATTATCAGTTACTTATATACTAAAAAATTACTATCTTGTTTCATGGTATGACTTTTTTTTCCTCTTAGCAAATCCTTCAATAATAATTCTCCCAGGTAAATTTTATCTTCAGAAAACTTTATTTTAAAACCTCCATTACATACTGTTAAATTAAGATGTTCAAATATTCCATAGTTTTGATGAAGAGCAAAGTTCTCAGAAAATTTTAAAAATAGGCAAAATTTTTAAAAGTCTATTTTTATATGAATCAATAAAAAGCTTATAATAGAAATAATCCTTAAATCAGAATCAGGTAAGAAAGTGGAAAATAGAAAAGAAACTGAAGAGAAGATTCCTCATTTGCCTTCACTAGTGCTTACTATAAATTGCTTCTATTGACCAATAAAAAAAAGCTTCATGAAAATTTAGGGTTAAATTAAAAACAAAATATTCAGTCCAATTCCCCTTTCTGATACCTCAGAAATATGTGAGCTATAGAAGATGATCTCTTCCTCAAATGTCTGGGTCTAAGAATTAGCCTAATGAAGTCAAGTAGCAAATAGAAGTATTTTTATTTTAATTATTAATAGTGGCATTTGTGTCATTAATAGATGAAGAAACTGGGTCAAGGAGTTAAAAATAACAAATTTTCTCCAACATTAAAGATAGCAATGCAGTCAGATCTCATCTGTTTTAGCATCTATTTATGCACTACTATAAATAATTTTGTCTTATTTTCATCTAAATCTTATTAAGCTATTGGTAGATTTTAAAATATGTTCCAAAATGAAGTGGCAATTAACTTGCTTATATGTTTTTCAAAGAACAAAGAAAGCAAAGTAGACCTTTGCACCTAAAATTATCATGGTCTCTGAGCAGACCTCTTTTTAAAATTTTATTGATGCTTTTTGTCTTTAATCAATTTATATCAATCTCTCCTTTTATTCATTTTCCCTCCCTTATTTTCCCATCTCCACACAAAAATTAATTATCTCACAGAACCAAGAAAAATAAGTAAAACTAACTAATTTGTATCTAATATGTTTCTCTGCTGATAAAAGGTAAGCAAAATTGGTCATTACAAATAATTAAAGTTGGCTGCTTTTTGGTGTAGTTTTCATATGCATTATGGAGGATATTGTTTTTCTTACTTTTTACTTTATCAGTTAATAACCTTAAAATACATTTAAATTCAATAATGTAAAAACCCTTTGGCAATAGATGTGGCTCTCAATATCTTTTCTATCAACTTTTAGCTTAATAGACAATTAGAGGGACTAAAAAAGTTATAGTAATATATAAAAATGCATTACACCTGCACAGATTACTTAGACTGCAAATATAAGTTACTCAACAAGTCTGGTTATTTGTATTGATGTTCAATGCTGGGTTTATGCTATTTAATTAAAATACCCCAAGGATTTTCTTTTTGAAAAGAAATATTCACACATGTATTCACATGTGAATATGTACATGTTTCTTTATGTATGTCATTTTTTATATATTCACTATTCTAAAGTCCAAGCAAAATGATTCTTTTGTGCCCAAACACAAGATAAATTTCAAATGTGATAGAAAATAAAGCAGCTATTATGTCAGATTACAAAATAAAAGCTACTACAAAGAAAAAATTGCTTTTGTACTAAAGAAAAAACTTAAGTGGAAAAAACCTTGCCCATGTGCATCCATTGTCATCCTAGTCAGTTGTTTGTATATATTATTTATTTTCTCTTATTCTCCATTTTTTTTAGTAGCAGCTTCTGGAATGTGAATCATAAGTTTCTCTTGATGAATAATCATGTCATTTAATTCTTGGTTAGCATTTGCTTTAAATTATGACCCATACTCTTTAAGATTCTTCAATGAAGCTAAAAGTCAAATATTTGTTTATTTCAGGAAGGCTGGCTAAATGGATGTAAGAAGTCAGCAGAGATTAAATCAGAACAGAACCATTGATCCCAGGGACACCTGGAATTCTTATGAATACAAATAGCCTATCAAGGTTAATGAGGTTCAACTTGAGTTTAGAATAAGGAAATTAATGCATTTGGTATGTTTGGCACAGTTACTGATATAAGGTCTTTGATAAATTTCCAAAGGTAAATTATGCAAACTCAAAGGTAAGTTCTACTTTTACCTTCACAATGCAAAATGGTTGTTCATATTTTATTGTCTAAAAGAGGTTAACCAAACCTTAGGAACCGAGTAAGGGTCTTTGTAAAAGTTTACAATCTTTCTAAAATTCCATGTGAATTTAAGAATTAACCAATTACTGCAAATTTAACAAAACACACACACGGTGCTATGACAGCTTAAAAAAAACTCATGAGTTCTAAGAATTCACAAAAAATCACACAGCTTTTAAGAATAATAAAGCAATAGTCTTTCTTGTTGCACTCTATCTTAAGAACACCAATGAAATCCTGTTTTCAGATGGAGAAATCCCAGTTAAGGGAAATACATCAATAAAGACACTAGAAGCAGCTGGGTGGCATAACAGATAGAATCCTGGACTTACTTGACATCAGGAAGACCTGAGTTCAAATTCTGTCTCAATTATTTAAAAGCTATTTAATCCTGGGTAATAGACTTAAGCTCTGTTAGCTTCAGTTAGTTCAACTGTAAAATGGAGTTAATAATAATTGCCTAACACACAATGGATTGAGAGCCAGGCCTAGAGATGGGAGGACCTGGGTTCAAATCTAACCTTACACACTTCCTAGCTATATAACCTAGGGTGAGTCACTTCATCCCAATTTCCTAGCCCTTACCATTCTTCTGTCTTAATTCACAACTTTGATTCTGAGACAGAAGGAAGGATTTTTAAGATTAAAATTAATAATAATAATAGAGGCCTTTTAATAGGCTTTTGAGATAAAAATAATAATACTATAGCCTTCCAGGGATGTTGTGAGATCAAATGAGATAATATATGTAAAGCATTTTACAAACCTTAAAGTTCAAGGAATAAGGGATATTTACCAAGAGAACTCTTCAGAAAGACATGATAACCATCATTAAATAGCCAAGTAGGCTTGTCGCATGAAACAGGAGTAAGACTTGCCCGTAGAACACAGGACAGTGGGTAAAAGGCACAAAGAAGTCAACTCAGGTTTCAATGGATTTGGCTCTCGTGACCTCTATCTGTTACATGATTTGCACTATTCAAAAATTAGCATGTAAAAGAGGGGCTATAACAATCCAAGGTAATTTTTCCCCCTCTTTTAAACTAAAATATGAAAATTTAACAGGTTGGACAAAAAAACTAAAAAAACTTCACAATGTCTGAAAACTACATAAAACATAATCATAGCCTGCAATGAACTTGAAATAAATCTAAACAAATTAAGAACTATCAAAAACAAGGAAAAAAAGGTTAAGAAGAAATACCCATTAATAAAATCTTACAGAGAAAATGAATGATGCATTTTCCAATTGCCAAAGAAAAGTTCGTCTTTTATCTTTTACCTTTGAAAAACACTATAAGTTCAGTGCAAAAATGTAGCAAAAGTTGTATGGTCGATGTTAAACATTCACAGATGTTAAACATTCACAACGTCTCACCATCTGATATATAATAAAAGGAAATCCATTAAAGCTCAAAATCCAATACTCCAAACTACAACCTTCTATCACAACCCAAACACTTCTTCCTTTCTCTATAAGTCAAAGGATAATTAAGTAAGAAGCAGAGGAAAAATCCAGGGTCAGTGAATAAGAAGGCAATCTAGAGGCTATAATTGCCAAGTGAAAAATCAAATGACAGCTTGAATACTTTTGTTAGCTCAGTTCAAAAACAGAAAATCAGGTGATACAATCCATGCAAGCAGGAAAGAAAAGCAGCACCTTGTCCTGAACAGCTGACAAAGGAAATTGTCTATCCTTGACAGTTAAGTAATATACTTTTTACAAAATTTTTCCTTATTTTTCAGGGAAAAAACCCTACATTTTCACATTACTTTATTAGATATACAAAAGATTAACACAACCTACAAAAACAATTTTAAATGCATTGGACCCACCACTGTTCTAAGCATATTTCTAATAAGCTATTTATTAAATATATGTAGTATATTATGTAAGGAACATAAATATTTCATATCTTTAGAATATGACTCTTAAACAATTCCTTAACATTATAGCAGAAAAATGCAAACTCCAAGGACAGCAACAAAAATACTTCTTTCCAGTCTCATAAAGTTAACTGCTTTTAATATTTAGTCCCAGGATATCCAAATATTCATTTTCCATGCTGAAATCCCTCAACATGGCACCTTGATATAATTACAGGAGATGAATATATTATAAAAAATATATACTAAATTGGATGGATGTTTCTCTGAATAGGTCATAAATATTTGATCTATCTTGATTTTTCAATTGGAAGAGAAATAAATATAGTAGTTTCAATCAAATGTATTATTCTGACTTATATACTTCATGATAATTATTATAACCATCTTGGCAATAAAGGATTACTATAGGATGTCTCAAAAGTTTTAGAGCAATTGAAAGCTTTCATAGTTTTAAACTCTTCATTTTTAACAACTTAAAACTATATGTGACTTCTGGGACAATCTTTATAAGAGAAGGTGACAGTTCTCTGACTTAACTTACAATGGATCAGAATAAAATTCCAAATTCATTGTTGCTTCTCAAATCCAAAGGTCCAAAGAGCATTAGTTTGAAAAGAAGAGTTGAAGAAAAAATGCCAATATCACCCAATAATTTCCCAACTGTCAACATTGAATGTGGCACACATGTAGTTTCTCAGAGAAGGGGGTCACTTAGATTTCCAAAATGAAAAGTTATTGCTAAAAGAATAGGAACATTTAAGAAAAGAAGAAAAAGGCTGTTCAGGTATGAAACGGTTGAGGAAAGAGAAGTTTTGGGGGTTACCTCAATTTAAAAAATGGCCCTAATTTCTGAGTTTGTTTTGGGTCCACAAGACAATTTTGCTAAACACAACTGTAGTTCAATTTTAAAATATCAGTCACCTCTATTTGTTCTTCAAAATGTGCTTTTTCCTTGTCTTTTTTCTCAAGGCATCGCTTCAATTCCTGTATTTCAGATATCATGACATTGTGGTTCAGCTTAGCTTTCAACTCTGAGACCTGTTTCTCCAGTTCTTGCTTCTCCCACTCGGACATCTCACTCGCTTTTAAGATAAAACAGAATTATACATATAAGTCATATATACATAAACATGTTGTTTTTATAGCACAGATCCTTTATACACAGAAGAATGAGGGTGCAATTATTCTCATCTACCAAAAAGTGTTTTTTGGGGTTCCACTATGTGCCAACACAAAAAGGTACATAAGGAAGATAACAATCCCAGCTCTCAAAAGCATCTATAGCCTACCGAAGAAGACAACACATACATATACAAATACAAACAGAAAAAAAAAGTGGAATAAATATAAAATGTCACTGCTGCTTAGTTGTTTTCAGTTTTGTCCTACTCTTCATGAACCCATTTGGAATTTTCTTGGCAGAAATATTGGAGTGTTTCCTTTGGCTCATTTTACAGACGAGGAAACTAAGGCAAACAGGGCAGTCAGAATTCTCTAAATGTGCTGCAAGGAATTCTAAAACAATGAAAGTTTTTATTTTTAAATGAATTTAGGTTCTTCATTCATAGGTATTAAAGATAACAATTTTAGAGGATTTTGGTATAAGAGTTCTGCCAAAGTTTTATTTAAAGGGTAAAGATAAATCTTCCTAACTATAGACCCAACACTATTCACTGTGCTACCTAGCTGCCCTAAATACAAAATAAGATACAGAGGAATAATAATAATAATAATATTAATAGCTAACATTCATATAGTGCTTACTTTGTGGCAGGCACTGTGCTAAGTACTTTATAATTTCTATTTTATTTGGTCCTCACAATGGCACTAGGAGGTAGATGCTATTATTATCTCAATTTTACACATAAATAAACTGAAGGAAAGGCTGAATGACTTGGGCAGGGTCACACGGTTAATAATTGTCTTCCTGCTGCTCTATTCACTGTGCCATCTAACTACCACCACTGTAGGAGAAAATAGTTTGGAAGCCCATTAGGGCTCTCAGTTAAGGCTTTTTACATCAGATCATGTTTCAGCAGTATCTTGAAGGAAGAGAAAGATTCTATGAGGAAGAAATGAGGAGGGACTGTATTCTAGGAATTATTCCATTCTCTCATGTTTAAAGGTTCTAATCTATTCATCACTGATCTCAAAAAGATGTTATAGATGTTTCCATTTAGTAGTTCCAGTCTATTCAAGGAATGAAATGGAAGAAAATGTTCATCCTTCATCAAACCAAAATTATTACCCTGTTCCAGTGGTTCTTAAACTTTTCCATAAAGGCAGAATAGTTTAAATAAAACTTTGGCAGAACTCTTATACTAAAATCCTTTAAAATTATTATCTTTAATGTCTATTAATGAATAACCTAAACTCATTTAAAAATAAAAACTGTCACTGTTTCAGAATTCCTTGTAGCACAGTTTGAGAAACACTACACTATGCTCCTGGGTCACTAAAGTTAAAGTTTCTCTAGTGGGGTTTCTAATAACAGAATTCTAGTCTTTTCATGCCTTATTACCCATTCAGTTGAATAGGAATCTGCAACCCAACTATTCCACCTAAGGGACTATTATTGAAGTTCACATAATGAAAACTCTTTTTGCAATATAAATAATGAACTGGTATTGCTAAATCTTTTATTATGACTTGCATTTCTATGATCACTGATTTTCTAAACCAGGAGGTTTTACTGGAAATTACAACACAAAGAAAGAAAATCTGATTTGACACTATTTTTTAAATAAGCCAGGGCTCTGATGCTTTTAAAAAGAATCAATGTGAGACTGAAAACTATTTTTAAAAAATTAAAATTCAGTTGTTTTTCTTTTAAAAACTATTAGAAAGCTAACATGAGGTTGGTTTTTCCCCCAATACTAGAATTACAGAGAATAACTTACAGCAACAATGAGTAAATTTTGAAGCCTCTCTCAACTAACCACTGTTAATGAGCTCTCTCTCTTCAACATAATGGCAGTTACCTTCATGTAGCTGTAGGGCCAACTGAAAAACTTTCCACCATCCCAGATATATAATTAAAAGAGAGACACAATACAGAATGAAATCTATTTGCATTCTCACAATGAAATGAAAGCTAACAGGATCTTATGCCTTTTGGGTCCTATCAATTCATTTGTAAATTATGGAATTCTATGAGATGGTCCCTAAGATCTCTTCCAGGTCTGATTTCATATATAGCCATCTTTATAACACTGGTTTTATAAGCTAATTAGTTCAAAATCTTTCCTCTTCTGATTATTCCCTAGCAGTGAATAAAATCTTAGGTATATAGTCTTATCAGAAACCATCTCCATTTACTCAATTGGGTGTTTCTCACACATCATAAAGACAGTGAGTATCCCTCCCACAATCCCCAAGATCCAGTTTAGTGCCCAATCTGACCAGAGGCAATCTATCTCCAGGTTCTAAAATCTTCTACCTAGAGGGTAGAGGGTTTAGGTGGGGTTAGCACAGGGGATAAAAAGAACCATGAATTAGAATAGAGTAAAAGACTCCCTGAAGTAGTAGAGCCAAAGAAATGCCCCTGAGAGACTGCACCTCATTTCTGTACTGGAGAGGAGAACTTTACTAATAAAGTGATTCACAGGCTGAGAAAACAGAAATAGTCCAACAGAATCCATTATAAAGCACAGATGACCAAAGCGATGTCTTCTGCTGTACCCTTTCACTGACACCCTGTCCAAAATAATAGTAATAGATTCAGAGCCAATGACCTCTAAGGTTTAAAGAGCTCTTTGAGAAGCTCCATCACCATTAGTTTCTAATCTGTAATTCTTAATCCTCTTGGATAGTGATGCCACATGACTCACAGCCATATATCATCACCAGGAGAATGTCGTTGGATTTGTTGTTGTTGTTATTGGGTGTTACAGGGAAGGTATGTAATTTTCCCAACATTATCAGTATATTCTTTTTCTCCTCTTCTGTCAATTAGAAGTGTTGTCTGAGACATAAAAACTTTCAGGGGGAAGAGAGAAGAGAAAGAGGGGGGTATACAGCTGGGTGGCTCGGTGGATTGAAAGCCAGACCCAGAGATGGGAGGTCCTGGGTTCGAATTTGACCTCAGACACTTCCTAGCTCTGTGACCCTGGGCATTGCCTAGCCCTTACCACTCTTCTCCCTTTGAACAAGAGGTAAGGGTTTAAAAAAAGAAAAAGAACTGATTTAATATGACTAACTGAATGGATTACCAATCCAACTACATATCAAAATCCAGACGATAGGTATACTTCATAAACTAGGTTTTGCATACGTCATTTGTGGGGAGGGAACTTGCCATGTTTTTTGCACAATTTGTCCACTTCATCTTTTGTAATGAATACTAATGCATAACTTGCAATTATCTTCATGGTGGTCTTTATCATTTTATGCACCATGAGCAATGTAAGGCAAAATGTTCAGTGGACATTCCAGTATACAATAAAATCAATTTTGCTAATTTCTTTATTGGTTCCTCAGAAGAGAAACTGTCCCATCTTTCCATACAGCTACAAGTTCTTCATGCTTTTTGAATTTATTAATAAGAAATACATCAATATTAAGATGGTTCACCTCCGCCAATAGTGTATCCACTCAATGACCAATATATAAAGATGTCACATTTAGTGTGCCAAAAATTTATGTCTAAAAAAAAATACAATCTAAAGACTGTATTTTTAGCATTTTCTACCTTCTTTTCCACCACTCTGCCATTATCACTGTGTGTACACCAGACCTGAGGTCCTTTTGAATATTTCTTTGTTTTTTGGCATACCACAGCTAAAGAATTTTTCACCAAAAGGATAGACCATTGATATTGAATGTTCCTTTTTATGGCGAATTAATTTGGACAACTGATCTCTAAATTTCAAAAATTAATCTGTTTTGTTCTGCACAGATATTTGCTCTGATATTTTTAATAGAGAGAGGTCCTTGAACTTTTTGTAAAGAAACTCTTCCTTGAATTTCCCCTCATTCTTATAATCTCCTATAGGAGTGAAGGGATAGTTTGGGAATAGAAGTGGAGGAGAAATTGCAGGATGGAAAGATTATTTCATATGTGGCATTGTAGCATTCAAGTCATTGGATAAGGAGAGAAAAAGAATCCGTAACTGGTTATGCTTCTTTCCTCAGTAAAAATCCTCTAAACCAGTGGTTCCCAAACTTTTTTGGCCTACCGTCCACTTTCCTAAAAAATTATTACTTAGCCCCCTGGAAATTAATTTTTAAAATTTTAATAGCAATTAATAGGAAAGATAAATGCACCTGTGGCCATCACCACCCCTCTGGATCGCTGCAGCACCGACTTTGGGAATCACTGCTCTAAACCAACGGAAAAGCTCATAAAGAAGTGGCAATCACCTTGGAGACCACTTAGTTAAACCTTTGGATAGATATGTGGATTATAATCTGTTGAGGAGCCCCAATACCCTGTACACTAATAACATAATGAATGAATGAAAAAGTATTTATTAAACACTTACTATATGCAAAGCATTTGCTCAGCCCTGAGGATATAGAAAAGATAGCCCTTTACTCTCAAGGAGCTCACATTCTAATTTGGGAGATAACATATATGGAAGTTTCTTTTTATAATATATAAATTTTATTTTTCCAGATTACATTTAAAATAAATTTCTTAAAATTTGTTTTCTGATATTTTGCCAACCATGGTCTCTTTCTCCCACCCACCACAACCCCCTCCCTAAGAAGGCAAATAACATGATATAGGTTGTATATATAGTATTGTTTAATACATATTTCCATGTTCACCATGTTGTAAAAGAATAAAGTAAAAAATGGTATGTTTCAATTTGTACTTGGATCCATCTGTTCCTTCTTTGGTGATGAATATCCTTTTTTGTTTTTTGTTTATTTTTTTTGTCATTAGTCTCTTGGAGTTGTCCTGGATCCTTGCTTTGTTGATAATAATTAAGTCACTCACAGTTGATCATCAGACATTATTTGTTATTATTGTGTACAACATTCTCCTGGTTCTGTTCACTTCACTTTGCATCACTTCGTATACGTCTTTCCAGGCATTTTTGTGATCATCTTGTTTTCCATATTGGAAGTTTCTTCTATACATTAGATGAAAACGTACTATGATCCTCAGAGTACAGTTAAAAAACAGATCATAATACTCTTTAATGATGGTACAATCATTGATAAAACAATGTCCATTTTCTAATGCTCAATTATTTTTATTGTGTCAAAAACCTGCTTTTCTAGGTCTTCATATCTTTGACTCTAAGGCCCACAAAAGCAGTTGCCAGCCCACATCTCCAAATGGATTACTTCCCCCACAGACTCCCAAAGTGGGGCTGGACACATTGCTATTCCCAAAGTTTTCTCCATAGGGGAACTGCAGGGAGGTGGTAGTTTAACTTGCCTAGAATATTTTCCATTCTCCCTCCCTCCCTCTCTCCTCTTTCCCTCCCCCCCCAAGTGTATTTTGCTTCAGCCAGCTTGAATAGTCTGCCCTGAAAGTGGCAGTTGGTGGGGTAGGCTATGAACCTTTGGGGTGGTGACAACCCTCCCCGAGCTCTTGGACTAACCTGCCCATTGATAAGAACTGAGAGTACAAAAAATAATTGTTATCAGAGAATAAAGATTATTTTCCAGACAAACATTGTTAGCCAAAAATGATTTTAAAGGAGAAATATACCTCTTCTAATCCTCCTTTCATCTCCATGTTCATCCAGCTGGTTTATCTGTTGCCTAGAAACCTTTGGTGCTTGATATTTTGAGAGTTGAACACGCAGGTCTTCCATCTAAATACAAGGGCAACAACAATAATAATAATATTTTTTACTAAACTCCAAAAGCAGGAAAGAAATTTACTAAATTTATAAATCATTACCAACTAAAACCAACTCTGTGTTTAAAATGTCTACTTCGAAAAAACTACATAGCCTCCTTTCTCAATATGCTTGATGTTCTGGCTCTTGCCAGTGTACACCCTCCCTGTCTTTATTCTTCCTCTTTGACAATATATGTCTAGCATGCATAAAAATTGGATTCTACGAAGTGTTACTTAGATAAACTTAGTCTACTCTTTCAATATTCATTCCCACATAAGACTTTTGTCTGAATTATAATTTTGGTATTTTTAATTCTTATATTTGTAGGTGTTCTAGTTAAATATTTAGCTTACGAGTACTTTGAATACAAATATTAATTTCTCCAAAACTTAGTTATCTTACCACAGCACCTAGAGTATTACTCTGAATAATGCAAGTAATTAGTAAATCAAAAGTTTCACTACAGATTCCATTATAGTCCATTTACAAAGCAGATTCCACTACAAATGTTGCAGTAGAAAGAAAACACTAGACCTAAAGTGAGGATACCCGAGTTCCATTCCTGGCTCTGTTACTGTATGATCTTGAATAAGTAATTGGACATCATTGAGTCTCATTCCATCATCCACAAAAAAGGAATGATAAATATTTATTTATCTATCTTATAGGACTATTGAGAGATGCAGATAAAAATAAGAAAACCATATGTCAAACCATACAGTAAGAACAAATTTCTTGCTAAAATAATAATTTTTTTACTAAATTATTTACTAAATGTTATATTACTTGCTAACGTGTATGAGTATACATGTAAGTTTTATATATGTATAACATATGTAACTTTATAGTTATATACAGAGAATACATTAGTATGTGTATTATACATACCTATTATATTTTTATGTGTATAAATGGAGATTTTGAAACTTGGACTTCATCCCCAATAAGTCCGTTAGTATTTTCCAAAATTCCCTTTAATCTTTCCTATGTCTCCCCATTTGCATGGTCACATTATTGTTTTATAAGGTCTGTAGTTCCTCCTTCTTTAATTTATATATTACATGCCATATATAATATATTAATAAATATGTGAAGTAGGTAGAACTCAAGCTCTTGCCTTCTTGATTCCAAGTATTGCTTTCTATTCACTATGTCTCAGTGCTCACTCTGTCTCTCTGCCTGTTTCTCTGTCTCTGTCTCTGTTTCAGTCTCTGTCTCTGTGTGTCTCTCTCTCTGTGTGTCTCTCGCTGTGTCTCTCTGTGTGTCTGTCTCTGTCTCTGTCTCTGACTCTGTCTCTGTCTCTCTCTCTCTTCCCCAAGAGGCCAAATCTTACTGTTTCTTTCTCCATAAAATCTCCTCCATATGTATCCTTTCCATGTACAGAGCTTCCAGCCTGGAGTAGGGCAGCTCTTGTTGGAGCCTCCCAGTTAGTCCTCCTGATTTTCAGCTCTCCATACTCTAAGATATCTTCCACATGGCTGACAAAGTAGTTTTTCTAAAATGCAGGCCTTATCCAATCACCGTCCTACTCAATAAATCTGTTACCTATCACCTCTAAAAATCACATAAAAATTCCTCTGTTGTACATTCAAAGTTCTTCACAGCCTGGCTTCAATTTATCTTTGCACCCTTATTACACATTGCTCTCTCTTATGAATTCTATGTTGTAGACCATCATCTTATGTTTTTTCATACTTGATTTGATACTCCATCTTCAGGCCTTTGCAGTGGCTATCCACCTTGCCTGAAATAAGTATTCTCCTCATCTCTACCTCTTAGAATTCCTATTTTTCTCCAAGACTCGGCTCAAATACCACTTTCTACATAAGATTTTTCATGATTCTATCCCCCCTATCCTAGCTACATGTGTTCTTCTTCAAAAATTTCCTTATATCTATTTTATATAAATTTCCAACAGTATGTAAGCTCTATAAGATAGGGTCTGTTTACTTTTGTCTTTGGATCACCAATACACAGAAGAATGCTCAATAAATGCTTGGTGAATGATTAATAATAAAATATGTAATAAGAAGTGTCTGATTGGTTATTGAAAAAAGGGTGAATTATGAACATGGAAAAAGCCTTAATATCTAAATTATTATATCTACAAATGCAAATCAGCAATGACTTATGTTAATGACATCATGATGGAGTTGGATACCAAATACAAAATTTCCAATTTAAATTTTTATAGTGATAATGAGAAAAGGAAAAAGAAAAGTTATAAAAAGAGAAATATGTCTTCAGTTTCCTGTAAGGTACTACTGATTCCATTGAGTCTTTGTATCACAGAAAATCAATGGATATTTTAAAAATTATCTACCCAGGAAAAGATTGGCACTCTATTTTCAGGCCTGTTGTCAAGACATAATAATATTCTCCTATATGATGATGTCTGACATCATTGTCTATCAAATATCATATGATACATCTCTCAAAAGATAATAGAGCATAGTTATCACTACTATTAAACTCAGAGAGAAAGACAATTAGAAAATCACATTTCCTTGTCCAATGGAATTAATTCAGCTATTTTAAGTTATTGAAATTTAAATATCAAGAAGAGCACAATTCTCAGTGTGGAAAAAATGGGCTGAAAATGTAATGTTTAAACATTAAGTCTTATCTTTCCTTAAAAGAGAGCAGGTGGTCCCTGAAAAGTTGAGTTTAATGTAGTGAAGAATTCAAAGTTACTCCGATCTATAAATGCCTATTTTGTATCTTTTACTTCCTCCTTCACTCTTCACTGCCTCTTTAAATAAAATTAAGTTCCCAAGAAAAGTTTATCGAATAGATCCAATAAACTTTTACATTTCTCATCCAAGAAGAAATATAAAGTAGAAACATGAGCAGTAAATAGTAAGACACATTGTCACAGTGAGAACCTAGGTCTTTTACCAGCTTACCCTGAATTTTCTTGAACCACCATAGTTTGCTTCTGTATGCTAATACATTCAAATGGAAAAAAAATCTAGGAATATCAAGTATGTTTGTTTATTCACCTATTTTAAAAGACTTAATAGTATAGAGAGACTCAATCACAGACTGAAGATTTTCATAGCTTACACAGATTTATTTACCTGAAGTAAAAGTGATTCTCTACTGCATTCTGACTGTGCCAACATCCTTCGGGATGTTTCCAACTCCTGCTCAACCTAACATTTCAATAAGGGATTTAAAAAAAAAAGAAATTTGAAGGTTCAATGGGATTGTAAAGAACTAAGTCATTGTTGGCATAGTATAAGAGGAAGGGGAAAAATATTGAAAAGTTTTCAGTAGATATCCCAAACCTAGAGGTAAAACAAATTGCTTGCAAGAAATACAAATAATTGCTTACTAAAAACTTCAATGTAAGAGTTTTTTTAAAAATTTAATCACACAGAGCAGCATTAGCATAAAGGCTGATGTGACTCATCAATTAAATATGTATTTTCTTTAATCTCCTTTCTTTATAATATTAACATCATAAAAGCAGCTAATCCAAATTCTCTTAAATTCAAAGCAAAAATGCTTGATAGTAAGTATGTGGGTTTGTTTGTTTTTTCAGATTTTCTAACAATATCACCAATATATTCACAAACATAACCCAGGGGGGCAGCTGGGTGGCTCAGTGGATTGAGAGCCAGGTTTAGAGATGGGATGTCCTAGGTTCAAATCTGGCCTCAGATACTTCCCAGCTGTGTGACCCTGGGCAAGTCACTTGACCCCCATTGCCTAGCCCTTACCATTCTTCTGCCTTAGAATCAATACACAGAATTGACTCCAAGACGGAAAGTAAGGTTAAAAAAAAAACAACATAATCCATGACACTAAGATAAGTTATCATGAAAGCCACTGAACCTCCTCCAGAAATAAAGAATTTACCAAGTATAAATACCCTTACTCTTTTTCAAACTAGGAATTTACACATATATTTAATTTATATATATATATATATGTATATTTATAGTAAATAGTAGATCGATATGTATTATAATAATAACATTTATATTTATTAATATAAATAATAACAACAGTTATATTTCCCAAAAACTATTATGAATCCCAGAATAATGAAAGATCCTTAAGGGCATGAATTGCTTATTGTTTTTTCTTAGTTATCTCTAGTGTCTAGGAATAATGGCTTGCACCTAGTAGGCGCTTAATAAATTCCTACTAATGGAATTAAATATGTAATATTTTTAACCTTTCATGAGGATGTTTCCTTTATTTTCACAATTAAAAACCTTCCTTTTATACTTTAAAAATGCACAAAAAGTACCCAAATATTCAAGTAATCTAACTACTGTGGGAGAATCACTCTTTGATAGGATGCCATTCACTATACAATGTGATGTTGAATTCAACAACAAAAAAGACAGAGCATCATTCATAAATAACAAAGAGACAAACATACCATCTTGCAAGATCAGTTTGGCAGACCATGGCAACTTTTCAAACTAAAAACATTACAACCTAACCAAGAGAATCTATCGACATCAACACTTAAATAAGGACTGTGCTTTCTTCCAGCCAATGATATCAGCACACAGATTTTAAGCTACTTGGCAGATGTACCCCCAGAAAAATTGTTATCATTTTTCAAAATAATAAAAAGGTTTTAAAATTCTTACTTGATTCTTTTCATTTTCAGATTGTCTTAATTTAGTTTTCATCAATTCCTCATTTTCACCAGCATTAGCATCCTGTTTCCTCAGAACCTTGAGTTGAAGGAAAGAAAAGATGAATAGTTATCATAATATCATTCCATATATGTTCAAGCATTAAAGTACTATTTACTAAAAAAGAAATAATTAGGAATAAAATGATATTGTGTTGCACACAATCTGTAAAATAAATGAATATTTTCTTTCAAATCCTAGAGATGCAGCCATCAGAAGCAATCCTTCCTGATATGGATCTTTGTCATTTGCTTTTCTTCTTTGAAAACTATTACAATGTTTAGCTACACATTCAGTGAATAAAAAACAGATGTTATATAATCTGAATTGTTTAAATACTGCTTAAATAATTAAAATAAAATGGTATATTATTTATCTTTTCTTGTTAGCAATTTAGGCATACTTCACAATTTCAAAAGATTTCAAGAATAAATATTCCTACCCACAACTCTTACAGTCTTACAGCCTAAGTGAACTTTTAAGAGAAGCTGTAGATAGATAGATAGATAGATACATGCGTACATATATATATACATAATGTGCATATATAGTACGTATGTATATCTGTGTACAGAAGAACCACATTTTACACAACCAATATGTTCTAAGATCCTTCACCTAAATTGAAAATCAGGCATAATAGTGAATCCCATTATTTAATAAGTATTTCTCTTATGAACATGCCTACACACTTTATGACTTTTCTTAAGCTTATCAGAGCTACCAACATCACTACTCTTGTATTTTGGTGCCATTATTAATAACCAAATAACATTAATGGAACAAAAAAAAGCACTTCTCTGATGCAGGCAAGCAGGCAAAAACCCTAGACAAAGGCTGATGCAAGAACTAATGTTTGCTACAAAACAATGCAATGACACTTCTCTAAACAAAAATGAATGTGATTGCCACTTGAGAAAATGGCATGGATTTGGTGCATAATTAAATTTTTTTACTTTTCTTCCTTTATTTTTCTCAATTGCCTATCACAAAAAGAGACAGAGAAAGAGGGATAAATTTTATTGTTATTCATTCATGACTCCAACTTGGGGTTTTCTTAGAAAATAGGGTTAAGCGACTTGCCCAAGGTTACACATCTAGTATGTGTCTAAAGTCAGATTTGAATTCACTAAGATGAATCTTCCTGACTCCTGGCTCAATACTCTGTCCACTGCATCACTTAGCTGCCCCAATGGGTAAATATAAAGGGTTTATTTATTCAGAAATAGAAAAGAAAATACAAAAAAATAGTATTTGAAGCAATTTTTCAAATATTTGACAAGCATTCTCTTCATGAAAGAAAAACTGGCAGCTTTAGTATTCATAATTATTGGGTTCATTTTGTAAAGATCTTACACATAAATAAAATTTAAAATATATGGATTCAAAAGAAACTAAGTTTTCAATAACAAATAGCAATTAAACTAAACCTAAGCAAATGTAGTAATAAGCTATGATTTTGCAAGCACTTTTGGATCTTGTCTTCTACTAGGTTATTTAAAAAAGAAGATAACCAGGTCTTTTCATTTTATTTTGTATTCAAAATTGCCTTTTAGCTTTTACATACGTATTTAATATATAATTTAGCCAACTTTAAAAAGATTCATTACAAATAAGTAGTTAATTTGTAAATGATCATAAAAGTAACATGAACTGACGTAATCACAATGGCTAATTCCTGGTTGGGATTAGTAAGCATTTATTAAGACAGAATTGTTAGTGTGTACCTGAAAACTTTTTTGAAGCTTTCAAAATTGTTCAAATGATAAGCAAATTAGTTTTCTATTTAGAATTTGTTCATTTTGAAAGATTTGAAACTACATCTATCATATTCATTTTGTTTTACAATGTCTTTTTCTTGTCTCATAACTCTCAAACCAGCAAATTTCTCACAAAAGTATTGTCCTTTCCAAGTATCCTCTCATTTCTCCATAATATAACTCATTTTATCTTTTTGTTATTTTGTTGTGAGAGGAAATGAAACATATAGCCATATTTATGGTATTTGTACGTTCCATTTCTGACACTTTTCCACTTCAGATTAGTGTTAGCTCTTTCCTTATATAGAGCTAAATTAATAACATTTGTAATCTTATTAGCCTGGCAAAGGTTTATATTTTTCTGTGGTAGAACAGATTCAGAGGAAGTGGTGTCTAGCTGTCTGCTAAGTTGATATACATTTTTCTTTTTGCCAAATAAGTCTCATTTCCTAATGACCTTCTCTCTAAAAGCCACAAAATAAACAATTAAACAAAATCCTTCAGGCAACTGAATAAATTGAGTTTATTCATGTCCATTCTCCATTTTTAAAAAATACAATAGGGATTATTCCTAATAATTCTGACTTTATGTCATATGATCATTCACACAGCAAATGTAATAATGAACCATAATTTTGCAAGAGTTTTCTGATCTCTTTCCTTAGCTCATTTTAAAAAGATGGCAAGATCTTACCTTTTTATCTTGAATCAGAGCTACCTATGGAATAATTCTGTTAATTTAGTCATGTTCAAAACCTTGGCAAAGCTTATTAGAGCATATGACACATAAATAACACTTATCAAGATGCTTTATCTTTTATTCTTGATTTTCTATTGTCTATTAAAATCTACCTTCTTCCTCATCCCAAATCAGTGTCAAATGTTTTTATTTCTGTCTTTACAATCTCACTATTTTGTCTCCTCCTCTACCTCCCTGGTCTCTAACCTGCTACATGTTCAGACTTTCACCTATTTGAATTCTTTGATCAGGTCCCACCCAACCTTTCTAAGCTTGTCTCACACACAATTCCCCATTCATATGAATCTCATTCCTGTAAATCTAGACCATTTATTATTATCCCATCATGCCTTTGTTCACACTGTTCCACTGATCAGAAATGCCTCCTTTTCTTTGCCACCCTGATTTCCTATTTCCTGCTGAAAGCAAAGTTGCCCTTTGAGGTCTGAATCAAATGTCTTCTTCAAAATAAAACTTTCTCTTCTTCCCCTTAAATCAGAAAAAACTTGACTCAAAAGTATAAAAGTAAATCAAGAAAGCAAACTAGATGAGGAAGAATAAGAAAAGATTAACTCAATAATCCCATGCTTGATGAGTCCAACAGCATAAACTACTGGTAAAGGGCATCTTATTTGATAAGAACTATTGGGAACACAGCAGAGCAATCTGGTCAAAAAAAAAAATTTAGGCCATATACTAAAATAAGTTCCTTTTTTCCCTATTGGACCATGGACTTAGTACAACTCCCAATATCTTTTGGATGGATACTCTCCCTAAACATAAAAGATCACTTTTAAAAATTAGATGAAAGCAAATTGAGGTGACTCCATTAGTTTACCTGACTAGTAATAAATTTCCAACCAAAGATAATGGAAATCAAAAACAAAGATAAAATACAATTTTGATGACATAAAATGCATGAAATATAGGAATAATATCAACACAACTAGGATAAGGAAAATGGTAAACTGAAAAATAAATCAGTAAATATACACAAATTCTTTGTACTTCGGCATTTGCTGGGATGTCTGAGATACAAATCTCTAAGACAAGTGAAATCAGCTCTCTCCTCAAGAAGCTTATATACTGGAAAATACATCATGTTCCTACATAAATAAATGCAAACTATATGCATGCATATTTTAAAAAGCAAAGTGATTTGGCTAGGACCGAGGTTGTGGCGATAACAAGGTGGAAGAGAACTAACAACGAAGGAAACACTAAAGTCCTCTTAAAAGATGGCATTTTAGCTCAGCCTTGAAGAACCACAGGGCAAGAGACAGAAGAGGAAGATCTTTCTAGCAAGGGAGACACCAACCCCATATAGAAAGAAAGACAAGAGAAATGGTAATAAGGGCTGGACTGTGGAATGAGTGAGGTAAAGAAATGTGAAATACATCAAGGATGTGAACCTAGATGACCAGAAGAATGGTGTTAAGCTCATTTAAAATGGAGAAGTTATGAGGAGGTGTGTGTTTCTGCTTTGGGCATGATGAATTTGAGAAATTTATGAGATATCTAAGTAAAACTGTCTAACTGAGAGTTGAAGATACAGAACTAGAAATGTAGATACAGAGTCTTTTTGAAGAAAATATACAAATGATGGACCAGTTAAAGACTAGAAAACAAACTGCTAGTGAACTCAGTCAGCACAGTTGTATCACTTCCTCCAGTAGGAATCAGCAGTCCTCAAGCAGGAATCAGCAAGATAGGCTGTAGGAGCAATTCAGGAGTAGAGTTTACAAAGGGATGATTATCAATGAGACAAAGGGGTTAAGGGTTTCAAAGGTCAAGAACAGTGTAAATCTAAGCTGATTAAAGAGTTAAAATTTTTGAAAAAAGGAAAGGAAAACCAGTCTGGCAAGCAGCAAGAAGCTGATGATTACCATGAAAACTGAACTGAAACCCAGAAAGGAAAGAAACTTAAGATCAGATAGAGAAATTTCAGAGTAATGGACTGTGAAAACGGAACTCTTGTGGGTGATGACATGGTCAAAAAGAATACATCCCTATATGTGGCTGAGGTAGATGATGTAAAAGTACAGATCTTTAGAGTTAAAATTGATAAACTGAGATGCAAGAATATTTGAAGGGATATTAAGAGTACATGGAAATTATAGGAACACAACTACGAAACCCTTTCCACACAATTAAACCTAGATCTAAACAATTAGAAAAACATTGAGTGCTCATGGGTAGGATGAGCTAACATAATAAAAATGACCATTCTACCCAAATTAATTTATGTATTTAGTGCTATACCTTATCAAACTACCAAAATACTTTTTTACTGAATTAGAAAAAACTATAAGAAAGTTCATTTAGAAGAACAAAAGACCAAGAATATCAAGGGAAATAATGAAAAAATTATGAAGGAAGGGTGGCCTAGGAGTACCAGATCTTAAACTGTACTATAAAGCAATAGTCATCAAAACAATATGGTACTGGCAAAGAGACGGAAGGGAGGATCAGTTGAATTGACTAGGGGTAAGCGACCTCAGCAAGACAGTCTACTATAAACCCAAAGAACCCAGCTTTGGGGACAAAACCCCACTATTTGACAAAAACTGCTGGGAAAATTGGAAAACAATATGGGAGAGATTGGGTCTAGATCAACATTTCACACCCTATACCAAGATAAACTCAGAATGGGTGAATGACTTGAATATAAAGAAGGAAACTATAAGTAAATTAGGTGAGCGCAGAATAGTATACTTGTCAGATCTCTGGGAAAGGAGAGATTTTAAAACCAAGCAAGAGTCAGAAAAAAAATACAAAATGTAAAATAAATAATTTTGACTACATTAAACTAAAACGTTTTTGTACAGACAAAACCAGTGTTACCAAAATTAGAAAAAAAATTTTTATAACAAAAAATTCAGACAAAGGTCTAATTACTCAAATATACAAGGAGATAAATCAATTGTACAAAAAATCAAGCCATCCCCCAATTGTTAAATGGGCAAGGAACATGAACAATTTTCAGATAAAGAAATCAAAACTATCAATAAGCACATGAGAAAGTGTTCTAAATCTCTAATAATTAGAGAAATGCAAATCAAAACAACTCTGAGGTATCACCTCACACCTAGCAGATTGGCTAAAATGACAGCAGGAGAGAGTAATGAATGTTGGAGGGGATGCATCAAAATTGAGACATTAATGCATTGCTGGTGGAGTTGTGAATTGATCCAAACATTCTGGATGGCAATTTGGAACTATGCTCAAAGAGCTTTAAAAGACTATCTGCCTTTTGATCCAGCCATAGCACTGATTGGTTTATACCCCAAAGAGATAAGGAAAAAAACTTGTACAAAAATATTTATAGCTGTGCTCTTTGTGGTGGCAAAAAAATTGGAAAATGAGAGAATGTCCTTCAATTGGGGAATGGCTAAACAAATTGTAGTATCTGTTGGTGATGGAATACTATTGTACTCAAAGGAATAATGAAATGGAGGAATTCCATGTGAACTGGAATGACCTCCAGGAATTGATGAAGAGTAAAAGGAGCAGAACCAGGAGAACATTGTACACAAAAACTGATACACTGTGGTACAACTGAACATAAGGGGCGTCTCTACTAGCAGCAATGCAAGAATCCAGAGCAATGCTGAGGGACTTATGAGAAAGAAAACTAGCCACATTCAGAGGAAGAACTGTGGGAGGAGAAACATAGAAGAAAAACAACTGCTTGAACACATGGGCTGATGGAGATATTATTGGGGACATAGACACCAAACGATAACTCTAGTCCAACTATCAATAATATGAAATTAGATCTTGACATGTAAAACCCAGTGGAATTGTGCATTGGCTAAGGAGTATTAGGGGAGTTTGAGGGGAGAAGGAAAGAACATGAAACATGTAACTATGGAAAAATATTCAAAATAAAAAAAATTTTTAAAAGAGTAAATGGAATTCCAGAAATATAGACTAAGAGCTGAGATAGAAAATTATGAACTGGGTACTGAACTCCTTGAAAAAGAAGAAAGAATGTCCTGGGGGTGAGTAGAGAAGTCACCAAAAAGGATAACATGTGAATGGCGTGAACCTCAAAGGAGGGGGTTCTTAATAAAAATCCATAGAAGGTCAGGAAATGGCAATGAAGAACAAGAAGTTTACCAGTTTTTCTCAACTCATCCCTAACCCCAAGAGTTAGGGATTGAAAATGAAAGAAATGAATTCTAGCACTAGAGAGAGTGGTTATTAATGCAGTATCTACAGGAAAGAGAAGTTTCTGTGAAGAGACTAGAAGGAACATAAATGTTGAGAATATGGAAAACAAGACTTCCATCCAATATCTTGCTTCCATCCAATATCTTGGACATCATCTATGGTAGATTCAGAGTTTCTTGATATTCTAGAAGATAACTTATATACAGAGTCAGCCATCAGAAAAAGGATTAGGAAGAACATTACTGAGTCAAAGACCTTTACTATTCTATCAGCTGGTGAAGATAAAAGTGACTTTAATTGAAGGCAGACTGAAATTTATAAGAATATGAGCCATTCCCCAATTGATAAATGGTCAAAAGTTCTTTGGATGAAGAAAACAAAGCTATATATAGGTATACTAATAAATTATCTAAATTATTACTGATTAGAGAAATGCAAATCAAAACAACTCTAAGATATCATCTCACTTATCAAATTGGCTAAAATGATAAAGGACAAAACAACAAATATTGGAGGGGATATGGGAAAATGAGGACACTAATATACTGGTGGTGAATCTGTGAACCATTTTGGAGAGCAATTTGGAATTATTCCCAGAGTGATAAAACTCTGTATACCATTAGACCCAGCAATACCATTATTAGGTCTTTCCTAAAGTGATCAGGGTAAAAGGAAAAGAATCTATATGTTGTGAAATATTTATACCATCTCTCTTTTATAATAGCAAAGAACTGGAAATTGAGGGAATACTCATCAATCAGGGAATGGCTAAACAAGTTGTGGCATATGATTGTGATAGAACACTACTATGCCATAATAAATGATATGTGGGTTAACTTTAAAAAAACATTGAAAGACTTACATGAAATTATGGAAAGTTAAACTAATACAACCAAGAGAACATTATATATAGCGAAAGAAATGTTTGAAGAATAACTTGTGAATGTTCACCTCCAGAGAAAGAACTGATAAATTAGAAACATGATGAACATAGTTTTATATAGAAATAACTTTTGCCAACTGATGCCTTCTCTAGGATAGGGAGGAGGGAAAAAGAAGAAGGAGGAGAAGGATTAGGAGGAGGAGGAAAAGGGCGATGGCATACACACAATTTCTCAGAAAAACAATATAAAGCAATGCCTGAAAATATGGCATTTGCACTATCCTTGCTGAAACCATCAAGAGAAATCATAATAGCAAATCTACCTCCTTCCTGTTCAGTCATATTCCTTTATAACAGTGATTACTTTTAACTTGAGACTTTTCTTTCATAAACCAAATTTGTTCATCTTATAGTGGTTAGATAAAATGTCTGGTTTGCCCCAGTGCTGCTCTCCACACTTCCTATCCATATGAGGTTTCTTGAGAGTTTATCCTGACTTGAAGAAAGGGGAAAATATACACTAAATGCCAGAGTTCCCAATAGTGCTAGTTAACTTGAGTTCCTTAAATGCTTGAGGCTTTCATTGGACTGAGACTTGAACCTTTAACTGCAGCTCTATGGAGCTGGCTGGGCAACAAGGGCTATCAGAAGGATATTTAAATGTAATTGGGAAATATTTAGCAAAATAGACAAAAATGAAATAGAACACAGATAATGTTAACAAGTGGTTTTCTAAGTCAGTATGGGGCAGATTCTTATCTATGGCTTAGGGGTCCCCTTTTCTATATGAGTTCAACCTCCCTACTACAGAGAACCAAGCGCCTACCATAAAAGTCAGGTCGGAAGAGACTGGGAAAGCAAGGGAGTAAGGGTACTGTAGTTCTGTGGGCATTCACCTCAGCAGCCCTTGTCTGACTCTGAAAAAATGAACAAAGCCAGCCACATATGCATGTATGTATACATATGTGTGTGGGTGTATTTTATATCAGTCTGATATTCAAGATATAAAGAGAATTAACACAAAAGTATAAGATCAGGAGCCATTCCCCACAAGGTAAGGAGTTAAAAAAAAAAAACAAATAAACGGTTCTCAAGAAGGGTCTATATAACAAGTATGTGCTAAGGGCTTTAATAAAGCTGATTTCACTTGATACTTATAGCAATCCCGGTAAATAGGTATTATTATTATTCCTATTTTACAGTTGAGAAAACTGAGGCAAAGAGGTTAAGTTGACTTGCCCAGGATCACACAGCTAATATTTGCCTGAGGTCAAATTTTAACTCACTTCTTCCTGACTGCAGGCCAGGCAATTTATCCACTAACATTTTCCTCAAAAATTAACATTTCGAGGGTTCCAGGTTAAGATGGCGGCAGAGTAAGAAGCAGCTCTTAACCTCTCCTGACCGAAACACACAAAACTCCTCAAGGGGACATAAAAACAAGTCCAGACGAATGGAGGAACCCCACAACAGGGCACAGTGTGGAAGGTACATGGAATCGAGGCATTTCCATGCTATAAAGGGGTGAAACAGCCCTCACGAAATCGCGGGCTGAGCAACCACCCCACCCCCACCCTCTCCACACACATCTATAGCTCCAAAGCCAGCTAAAAAGAAATAGAGCAAGTTTGGGGCACCCATCGAGTCATTGGCAGCTCCGGGGCCTGTTCCTGAGAGCAGCAAGATTTAGGACCCCATTAAGCCAAAAAACGCAGGCAAAATCTGAGCGCGAGAGCAGGACGCAGGGCGCAGAGCGCAGGCTGAGCAGAGCGCAGGCACGGGCGGAGGCGTGGGTGGAGGCAGACACAGCCAGGAACTAAAGCCTAAGTGGGGAACCAGTATGGACGGGTATACGACTGTGGAAGCAGCGCCCTGAGACTTGTAAAGAAACCTCCGGCAGAGGATCAAGCAAGGGGGTCTACCAGAGGGCTTGACCTTGGAAAAAACCAGAACTCAGACCTCAGGAGCCAATAGATCGCAGACAGACACTGAGCGCGAGGATAAATCTGAGAAGCTGCTGGGGTAATAATGGCTACTCAGTCTCAGGAAGTTCAGAAGAGAAAGAATAACAACAAGAAAAAGAAGTCTTTAACACTCGACAGCTTTTACACAGAGAAAATCCAGACAACCGAGCAAACAGAGGAGGAGAACAAACAAGCATCCGGACCCTCCTCAAATAAGGAAAACTCCTCACAAGCTATGGAAGAGTTCAAAACTGAGATTTTGAGGAAAATGGAAGAGATCTGGCAAGAAAATAACTGTTTAAAAGGTAAGAATCATCATGCAATTGGAAAGTGAGGCTCAGAAACCAAATGAACTGATAAGCAAATTGAACTCCAGAAATGACCACATTGAAAAGGAATACCAGAAGATTATGGCCGAAAACCGAAAGATTATGGCCGAAAACCAGAAGATTATAGCCGAAAATCAATCCCTAAAGGCTAGAATTGAGCAAGTAGAAACTAATGATCTCTCAAGACAACAAAAACAAATAAAACAAAGCCAAAAGACTGAAAAAATAGAAGGAAACATGAAATATCTCAATGAGAGAGTGACAGACCAAGAAAACCAGTCTAGAAGAGACAATTTGAGAATAATCGGCCTTCCAGAAAAACCAGAAATTAATAGAAACCTGGACTCCATTCTAACAGAAATAATTCAGCAAAATTGCCCTGAAGTCCTACAACAA
>NC_058131.1:489093028-489150314 GCF_016433145.1 Gracilinanus agilis
CCGGGAACTGATGCAGAGCGAAAGGAGCAGAGCCAGAAGAACTCTATACACAGAGACTGATATACTGTGGTAAAATTGAATGTAATGGACCTCTGTACCAGCAGCAATACAATGACCCAGGACAATTCTGAGGGATTTATGGTAAAAAAAAAGCTACCCACATTCAGAGGAAGGACTGCAGGAGAGGAAACATATTTTCTTATGCTTGAACGCATGGGTCGGGGTGGACATGATTGAGGGTGTGGACTCGAAACTACCACACCAATGCAACTACCAACAATTTGGAAATTGGTCTTGATCAAGGACACATGACAAAACTAGTGGAAATGCGCACCGGCAATGGGTGGGTGGGGTGCGGGGGTGGGGGGGTTGAAGGGGAAAGGTGGAGCATGAATGAATCATGTAACCATGTTAAAAATGAATATTAATAAATGTTAAAAAAAATAAAAAAATAAAAATGAACATTTCACATTATTAGCAACTACATGAAAGACAAGTTCAAAAAACAGTAACAAGAGAAATGTAAATTAAAATAATTATGATGTTTCTTCTCAGACCTAGCAGACTAGCTGATTAATAAGCAAGAGTTTTTTCAAGCTTGATAAACAAGAAGTGGAAGCAGTCAATGTTGAAGGAGCTTAGAAAGACAGGCATATGTTGGAAGACCTGTGAAGTGGTCCAACAATTCTGGAAAATAATTTGGAATTATGCTAAAAAAGTAATGAAAATGTCCAGACTCCTTGACCAAGAAACCTCAAGTTGACTTATGATAGAAAAAAAAATCCCACTTATACTAAAATATTCATAGCAGCCTTTTCTGCAGTAACAAAGAACTAGAGAATTGGTTAAATAAATTCAATATAATATTATAGTGTCATGTGAAAAAAATATATACTATAAAAGTAAGATGAGAAGACTTAAATGAATTGGCAGCTAGGTGGCTCAAAGGATAGAGTGGTGGGCTTGAAGTCTGGAAGACTTGAGTTCAAGTCCAAACTCAGAATGTTAATGGCTATGTGAGTCTCGACAAGTCACTCAACCTCTATTTGCCTTAATCCTCTGGAAAAGAAAATGGAAAACCACTCCAGTATCTTTGCCAAGAAAACCTCATGGACAATATTGGCTTTCTATAATCCAGAGGTCAAGAAGAGTCAGACGTGGCTGAACAACAAAAATAACAAATAAAGAGAAGCAAGAAAACAATATGCATAATGATTACAGCAGTTTCTGAGAAGCAGCATGGTATAATTGATAAAGAGGAGGCCTAGAAGCCAGCTGACATACTGTTAATGAGAACCTTCAAAGTTCTATACTGATCTTTATAAGTTGCAAAGAAGGTGCCAACCTTGAGTGGTAAAGGAAGGTTCCTCTCCTAGAGCACCCTATACCAAACCAATCTCTATTCCTATAAAAATGAAAAAAAGAAAACAAAAAGCAAGACAAAACTAAGTGCTGCTGAATTATAATGACCAAGCTATGTCTCAGAGAAGAGCTGAGAAAATGTGCTTCCCTCTTTCCAGGGCAGAATGTGGAAACTACGGTCATGCAGATGTGGTCAAAGGCAACTGATATGTTGGTTTGGCTGAACTTTTTTTTCCTTTCTCTTTTAAAATCTTTGCTACAAAGAAAGGATTACTGAGTGAGGGAGGAAGAGGGATATATTCAAAAGCGGATGTGATTTTTAAAGAGTACAAATTTTTCAAAGGAGGCAGAAAATTATATAGTGTATTTTAAAATTAAATAAATAAACAAAGGAAAAAAGGGGAGAGAGTACTTGTTACCCTTTGAGTGCCTGAATAAAAAGCCTTTTTATCCCTTTATATTTTTGAGATAGCATTAACTCACTCTGATTTTTTGTTATTTTTTTGTATTTCTCATAACACATAAATAACCTAGCTTTGCTTGTCTTCTCCTTTTCTGTTTCTAACAAAGAATATTTTTAACCTTAAATCTTTGAGCATTTTTTCAAACAATTATTATAGATGCTCCTTGTCACATTAATTCTTCATTCATGTGTATCTACTTGCTTTGCCAAACATATAAACACTCAGGCTTCTCCTATTTTACTTATTCATCACATTTCTTCTACCCTAACCTGTTTTTCTTGTAATGGTTTAGTCTCAATTTCTTTTTATGAAGTCAAGTCAAGGAGTTAATGATCACTGGCAACAAGCTTTTCCTGTTTTCCCAACTCCATTTCAGCTTTTTCCCTTTAGAAATTAACTGCCTATAAGGTTTGACTTCATGAGCTATAAATCCAGTAAGTTAGGATTTGTTCTAATATTTCATTACTATATTTATTCATTTAAAGCCCTATGTCAATTGACCTCTTCTCATATCTTTTATTCCTCAACCCAATTCCGCCCTTCTAACAGGTCAAATTCTTCACTGTCTCCCTCACATGACCAGCAGGTTTTTCCCTCCATGCCTTTGGTCTTATTATTCTGTCTACTTGGATTTCCTTTGGCCTTCCTGCTATTCTGAATACTTCAGGGACTATTTCAACACCCCCTCCTCTATGAAATATTTTCTAGCCAACTTTGCCATATAATGGTCACTAATGTATTCTGAATTCCCTTTGTATCAGTCACCAAAGGGCAGGAGAAGGAAAATAAGCTGAGTTAAGACTGAGAGTAAGATTCAATAGATGGGGTTCAAGTGCCTACTAAGAGATTTGAGAGTTAAAAACAAAGTGCCCTGCAAATAGATTTTAAGAATAATGACAAATAATAACAACAACAAAAATAGCTGCTAATATGAAAGGACTGAAAATTACTTTACGTGTTACCTCATTTTGGTCTCTACAATAACCCAGTGAGATAGGTATTATTATTATTATTATTATCTCCACATTACTGAGGAAACAAACATTGAAAGAGATTAAATTACTTTCCCAACATTACATAGCTAGTGTTTAAGGAGATATTCAAATTCAACTCACCCTGATTCTAATTCTAGTACTCTAGTCATGATGCCACCTAAATGGATGGTTCCCATTCTTAAATGTTTATGTTAACTCCAATATAGTCTACCCAAGTAACTGAAAACAGACAAAATTGCAAAGTAAATGAAGTTTGTCTTTCATGCACCTTTCAATACTGACTTAACTGACATGTGTTATTGCTTAGCCAAAGTCAGTCATCTTTAAGAGAACATGGAGAACAGAAGAGGTCCCACAAGACTGAAGAAGGAAAAATTCTGCCCAATTTTTTTAAAAAGAAAGAGAACTGTTTTTAAACTCAAGTCAGTGAGCTTGACTTCAATTCCTGACAAAATTCTAAAATATGTTATTAAAAAGAAGGTAAATGAATACATAGGAAAGAAGCACTGATCACTAGCACCTAGCTCCCTCAAAAAACAAGTTCTGGCAGGTGGGAAACCTCAGGTGGAAGGGATATGGATATTTGTCTGCTCTCAACCTGTCGCTGTTTAATTCCTATAGTTGTCAAAAGATTGAAGCAATTTAAAACTGGAAGTCTAGGCATAAAGAAGGATGCTTATGACTTCTGGGTAGGCTGAAGTCCCCAGCACTTAGCTCAATGCCTGGCAAAAAGTAAGGTCTTAAAAAGTATTTATTGAATGAAATTTACAAGAATCTGCTAGCCCAGAAAAAAAAAGACAAAAGAGAAGCAGAGATCCAGTCAATGAATCATAAAACATACAAAATCCCATTGGTCAATTACAAGTTGGAGTCACAAAAAAGAAGCTGATCCAGAGGCAGGAATTTGTCTTAAAGGCTCTTTCATTCATCAAACTAGGAAGAAAAATTTCTGGTGAGGTACCAGAAGACTTGTATTTAAGAAAAAGTGGGGGAACCTATTGAGAAGTTGAGAACTGTAGCTGCATGTGTGCTCTGATCCTAATAAGAACAGGAGTTAGTGTTTCTGAGAGCACTGTGTTTATTCCATTTCATAATACATAATCAGCATTTCCTAGCTGTTTTATGTGTATGTCTTATCTAAAAGCAACAATATTATGTATTTTCAGGATAGCAGCAATGTTCTTTATATTTTAAATAATACCTACCCTCTCTAATGTTCAGTATAATGCTATATACCAGTATGTACTTTATAAATGCTTACTTAAAGAGTCAAGTTTCATCAGCAAACACTGATTAATGCATGTACTATAATCCAGGCACTGTGCTAAGTGCAGGTATTGGGGGGGGGGGGGTGGAATGGAGAAAACACGGGCAGCTAGGTGGAACAGCTGATAGAGTACACAACCTAGAATCAGGAGGAGTTAAAATCTGGCCTCAGACACTGATTAGCTGTGTGATTCTGGGCAAGTCACATACATGTTTGCCTCAGTTTCTTCATCTGTAAAATAATCTAGGGAAGGAAATGGCAAAAATGTCTAATAGAGGAGACACATGAAAAACTATGTACAAAGATACAGACAGAATAAATTGGAGATGATCCTTGAGAGAAGGAAAGAAAAATAAATAAGAAAATTTAAAGTTTCATAGCCTACATGTACAAATATCTTTCTTTTTATAATAGCATGATCACATTTAAATCTATGGGTGAGTAGAATAAGCAACTAAATATGAATAACTGTGAGAAAAGTTTCCTTCTTTCTATCGGCACCATATTCACTAACCCGTGTTTTTTTTTTCCTTTTAAATTTTGGTTCACCACCCAGGAACACTCACTAAGTTCTGAAACAAAACTTCTTTTATGAATGCGATGATCCCTGAAACTCCTACCATTAGAATTAATGTCTTAAACTTTGTCATTGAAAATATAATAAAATGTCAATGCTGACCAGGATGATGCAAAGTCACTATTTTATATTAATATTTTGTCAGTAAATGAGCTGAACAGCCATTAAGGCACCTAAAGAAAATGGACATGAGTAAAGAGTCAAAATTATAGAAGACTTAGCTAATTTGTCTTCTATAAAGTAGAAGTACTTAAAAAGTAGAAGGCAGTGGTTCTTAACCAGAGGTCTCTGGACAAATTTCGGGGTATCTGTTAAATTTGGTGAAAAAAATGACTATTTTCATTAGCCTCTACCAGAAATTTGATATTTCTATCAATTATTTAAAAACATTATTCTAAAAAAGGAGACCATAGGCTTTGCTAGAATGCCAAAGGGGCCCACCTTTATCTCTATCTCTATCTCTGTCTCTGTCTCTGTCTCTGTCTCTCTTTCAACCTGTGGCCTTAGAGATTGAAAGAATTGCTGAATGGGGAATGGAAGAAATTTTTTTTCAACTTCTTTTCATACATTTCTCTTTGGGCAAGTCTTGAGTAATCCATAAAAGTCACTTGGAAAAAAATTTTTTCCTTAATCAGTTCACTCTTTAAGTGTCTTAAAATAGTTCTCTATATAATAGAATTCCACCTTTATTTAAAAATAATCACTTCCTGATCTATAACTCATAAAATGTGGATTTTCATATTACTGATATTTTGCTCTTCTAATCTAAGAATATTTCAATCTCTTATATCCCTGAAGACCCCATAGTGGGTCACTCCCTCATTTTTCATTTATCCTTTTATTCTCTGTCTTCTCTCATTAGGAAGTAAATTCTTTGGAAGTCATGGATTATAATACCTCACCTGGTACACAGTTAGCACTTAATATTCTCTCTATCCATCTATCTATTTCCATCTGTTCTTCCATTACTCTTCTCTAATCCTACTGAGATATTCATAGCAGCTTTTTTTGCAGTAATCTTTCTGATTCTACTTCCATGGATCCTTTCTAAAAACATTCAGTTAATAAACATTTATTAAGTGTCTACTATGCGCCATGTACTGTGCTAAGGACTAAGGATGCAAAAAGAGGCAAAAGGCAGTTCCTGCCTTCAAAAAGCTCACATTCTAGTAAAGGAGACATCCAAAAAGCATGTATAAACAAGCTACATATGGGATGAATTGAAAGGAAGAAGGAGGAGGAGGAGGAGAAGGAGAAAGAGAAGGAGAAGGAAGAGGAGGAGGAATAGGAGAAGGAGGAGAAGGAGAAGAAAAGGGAGAAGGAGGAGGAAGAGGAGGAGGAGGAGGAGAAGGAGAAAGAGAAGGAGAAGGAAGAGAAGGAGGAAGAGAAGAAGATAGAATGCACTTGGAATTAAGAGGGTTTGAGAAAGATTCCCTGTAGCAGATAGAATATTAGTTAGGACTTGAAGGAAACCAGAGAAGGCAACTAAGAAATAAGGAAGGAGAACAATCCACAAAGAGGGGAAAGTCAGAGAAAATGACTGGAGTCAATAGATAAGAGTATCCTATTCAGGCAGCAACAAGGAGGCCACTATACTAACATTGCTCAAGTTCATTTAGTACAGAATACTTCTGAACTTGAAACATATTTGAGCATCCCACAAATGTTCCTAAGGCAAGAAGAAGAAAGAACTTTAGGGATAGGGTATATCCCTGAAATCAAGGAGAAATGGAAACTTGTGAACCAAACTAATAAAAATTAAGGTGGGTTTTCATATACTTCCAAACTGCCACTCATATTAAGTACTTCTTGATACATAATGTATTTTCAAAGAAAAATCACTAGCATCAACATTCTCTTTATAGAACACGCCATCATCACATGAAACACCCAAGCAGAAACCAACCTAAAAAATATTAACCAAGATATCTAAGTTTTTCCTTTTCCCTGGAACATTACTTCACACCTTTAAAAAAATCTTTTTTTAATGAGATAAACCACTGCTTACCATGTTAATCACAAAAAAGTCAATAATTATTGCAAATCATTATATGCAGGACAAGCTAGGCACTGAGGAAAATTGCAATGGAAAATACTAAATTTCTATTATGCTCATTAGAAAAATCATTGCCACATTTTAATACAATTCCTGGTTCCTGTGTTCTTTGCACTTGTGTATGTATATGTGAAAATGCCAACTGGATAACGTTCAATCAGTTAGATTTACCACATTTTATTTTATATCAAAAAAGAAAGAAGGAATGAAAATGCAAATCAAGATACTGAAAATGTAAAATGAGGCAATTCAATATTGGCTCACAAAAGAACAAGCAATACCCAAGACAAAGCCTTTATTTAAAACATTAAACAGAAAATACAACTTATTTTCTTAAAAATTTTACTTCATGTACTATCTTTCTTGTGAAGTATAGTTGCACTGGAATTAGGTTTTGGAGCTCATTTCTTGAGATGAAACTATTCAGAAATATGTTAAAAATTGACCTCATAAGAGCATTTTAAAGGGGGAGGAATGAAGATACCAATTAATCTATTTCAGTGGTTATTTTAACTTCTAGAGCCGATTTCCTTCTAAAATCATTTAGATAGAAAGCTATTAGGAGTTCTGGGGTGTATTCATATTGTCTTTAAAAACATTCAAAATCATAGCAACAGCATAATGCCTTAATGGAAAATCCCTAAGGAATATGTCTTGAAGAAAAATTGTTATTAAGGTGTACACATTTCCATTAAAAAAAGACCAACTGATAGGCTGAGTATTATACAATTGCAATTTTTTTAGGTAAATGAATTTGAAACTTCACAAGCATATGTAATCAAGGAATTTATGATTTTTCTTTAAAATGATATGAACAGAATAAAAAGAAAAATATAGGTTCAAATACCTCTTCCTCTTTATCATTAGAATAGCTACAACTGCTAGAAATATATGTTGCTGAGTCTGTTAAGTAGTACGTCTTAATATGTTAAACCAAAAAGCAATTGGAGGAATTTAAATATCACATTTAAACCTACTTTTCTCTGTAATGTGAAAATATATGCCATTAGCCATAAGGAGACCAGCAAAATACTATGGATGATACAATGCAAACCCATTACCATTATTAACAACAAAGATAGCACACACATACAAAGTAGTATGACACAGTAGATAAAGAGCTGACTAAAAGCAGAAGACCAGAGTTTACCACCAATGCTGGTTATTTGACACTGGTCAAGTGGCTTAAACCTTTTAAATGCCCACAGGGTAGGGTTGAAGTGAAGACCTGCCTACATAGTAGGAGTTTCCACACCAATGGTTCTGATTTATCAGCAATTTTGATTCTTTAAAGGTAATGATATTCAAAGATTCACAAACATGTAGCAACTTCAAGAAAACATTTCTGTTAAAAAGATGCTATTTGGGGAGGGAGGGCAGCTGGGTAGCTTAGTGGATTGAGGGCCTAGAGATGGGAAGTTCTACATTCAAATCTGGCCTCAGACACTTCCCAGCTGTGGGACCCTGGGCAAGTCACTTGACCCCCATAGCCTACCCTTACCACTCTTCTGCCTTGGAGCCAATACACTGTATTGACTCCAAGATGGAAGGTAAGGGTTTAAAAAAAAAAGATGCTATTTTGCACAAGGGAGCAATTTATGATCATTAAAAGCACTATAGAGGAATGGCTGAACAAACTGTGGTATATGCTGGTGATGGAATACTATTGTGCTAAAAGGAATAATAAACTGGAGGAGTTCCAGGTGAACTGGAAAGACCTCCAGGAACTGATGCAGAGTGAAAGGAGCAGAGCCAGAAGAACATTGTACACAGAGACTGATATACTGTGGTAAAATTGAATGCAATGGACTTCTGTACCAGCAGCAATGCAATGACCCAGGACAGCTCTGAGGGATTTATGGTAAAGATGCTGCCCACATTCAGAGGAAGGACAGCAGGAGAGAAAACATAGAAGATAAACAATTGTTTGAATGTATGGGCTGAGGCGGACATGATTGGGGATGTGGACTCGAAACTACCACACCAATGCAACTAACAACAATATGGAAATAGGCCCTGAACAAGGACACGTTACAACCAGTGGAAATGTGCGTCGGCCATGGGTGAGGGGAGAGCGGGGGGATGAAGGGGAAAGTAGAGGCATAAAGTATGTAAATGGGTTAAAAATGAATATTAATAAATGTATAAAAAAAGCACTGCAGAATCTCCTAAATGCAAACTAGCCTATTATCTTCCTCCTATTCAATTCTAGACCTTATTGCCCAAGTACAGAGCTTGTTCCAGATATGCATTTTTTATCCATTTCTTTCTGGACTATTATGCTGTTTTATGCATAATCATAAATCTAACTAAAGAGACTCTGTGATGTTCTGTAGTTTGATGAAATCAACATTTTAACATCCACAAATAGGTATATCTCTAGGCTCTCATTCTCTAAACGGAATTCTTCTACCTTTTTGGACCTTTGTAGAAAACATAATCCATAACAGTTTAATTAGCAAGCATGTGGCTGCCTGCCTTATCAATAACCAGTTACTTTCTGTCTGCTAACATGTAATCAATATCCATTTTTGACATGTTCTATCAGTGCTCACCGTATCCCAAATCTCACAATTCCCTTCAGAAATGATGAGGTCCCTGAATCTTTGATCTCCTCTTCCTGTTTCTCAAGTCTGAGCCATATTTCCCAACCTAAGTTTCACCATTGTCCCTTGTGCCCAACTTAGCATAAGTCATTGTGCATCAAAGTAACAGTAATATTTTTGTTCAGAGTTATGACACTTTCCTAATTTCTCTATTTCTTGATTCAAAAAGGAAAAGGAAAAAAAGAAGAAAGGTAAGAAGAAAAGAAAGGAAGGCAAAGATAAAAAGAAAGAGAAAGAAAAAAGACATTCATCTCTAAAAAATTTTTTTGGAATATTGTCATGCTTATAAAATGTCAAACATATAAAACATATTGTTATACAACCATGGGCATAAAATATGCTCTAATTATGTTTATTTAATCTTTGGCAGGATTTTATTTGTTGAAATTGTTACTATTCACTAATAAAGGATATTGTAAAAAAATTCTTGAATTTAGTCAAGCAATGGGCTAGTATACTCACTTCTTTAGATTACTAAGAATTCTGTGATTCTATAAGTGTTTTCTGCTTCAAGTTCTGAAAATTTCCAAATGACATATTTTTCCTAAGTCAAGTCAGGAGATTCTTCCCCCAAGTGAGGGCTAAAGTCACGGAAAATTTCAGCCTTTAAAGTTCATCCAGTTTAAAGTCATCTTTGCCAACAAAAACCAAAATAAAACAAAAAAAAAATTATGTTGCTCTTTAGAGCAGAAAACACATTCTCTGTCCAATCTCCTCAACCCCATATCTAACTTAAAAACAGCTGAGTGGCTTTTACTTAAATTGTCCAAAGAAAGTTATCTTTGAGCCAAGACCATGGAAGGAAAATATCATGCCAATAGAAAATTGTTCTTGAAAGAATTAGTAAGTAAAAGCAAGATTATGTAATAGGAGTTCATGTGTAACCCAGTATTGATTATTACAATCACATCATAAGGATTTTTTTATGTATTAGAGAAGAAAGGAAATTCAAAAAGGGGTCCAGATAATTAGTATGTAAGTAATCTCCATAGAAATGTGAATAACCCATAACTAGTGGGACTGCAACACGTATGTATTCTTGTAGATCTCTGAAGGATAGAAAATACCTAGGATCATATATTATAGTAGTATTATTAAATTTAGAGGCTATGAACCTCTCTACTCTTTAACAAATAGTTAAACAAATAGTTTAACAAAATAGTTAAATATTAGAGAGGTGGGCTCATAGACCCTAAATTCTCATTGTTAACTACTTCTTTAATGATGCTTTCACAGGCCTACTAAAGCTTTGATACAGTCTAAAGATTTTTATTCATAAAGCTTAAATGCACTTATTCTCTCACTATCAGACATTATCGTTTGTAGGTATCTGTGAGCTAAGTCGTTATTCATATTATCATGATTATGGAGAGCTTTACTAAATTCAATTATTATTCACCTCCCACAATTCAGTGAATACACAATCTTCAATCATTCTCTGATTTCTATCATTCTATTTATTTAACAAATTTATAGCTTGTTATCTAAGCAGGTTCAAGCACCATGGATCTGGTTAGGGTTCAGACCCTGTGTGGGCCAATTAGATTTGCTCTTGTTCCATAGCCACAAGTCCACCACCTTAAATTTAGCTATCCTATAAATGCATAATACTAGCCACAAAGAGAATCAGGCCAGAGACCATGGATGAATCAGCACAAATCCATTACTATTACTGGAAAAAAAAAATCAAAAGCACAGGCTCTATTAACAACTTGCCATTATGTCCATCTTTATGTATAAAAGACAATACAGTATTCATTTTGCCAATTTGCAAAATAGGCAACTATAATACTATTACATGCAAAGTGTTACAACATCTTCCAATTAAAGGTGATAATAGTAATAATTATTATTTAAAACAATTATTCTGAGGGGAATTTTGTGTTAACATAATAAGAATTTTTGCAACTAAAATTAAAATGAGAATTCAATAAGAAGCCATGGCTTTCTTGATCATTTTTCAAAGATTTGTTTTAAACATTTTCACAATCAAAGAGAAATCTGTCAGCCAGTGGGGTACTCCACTGTAATCCTCTTCTCTTTTTCAAGATTTACATTTTGTTAGGAACTGAATTAAAAAGATTTTAAGTAATTGTAGAAATGTAATTTAGAACTTGTTGAGTTTTTTTAAAAAAAAAAACAACCTTTATCTTCTATCTTAGAATCAATATTAAGTATCGATCCCAAGGCAGAAGAGCAGTAAGGGTTAGGCAACTGGGATTAAGTGATTTACCAAGAATCACATAGCTAGGAAGTATCTGAGGTCAGATTTAGAGCTAGACCATCCTAACTTCAAATCTAGCACTCTATCCACTGTGATATCCAGATGATCTGAACTTCTCAAATTTTAAATATCATTTAAGTAAAACTGCAATATTTCACTGTTAAGAGTTCATAGTTTTATTACTTTCCTTTGTCTATTATTTGTTGACAAAACAATACTGGGCCAATAAATAAGTTTATCAACAGAAAAGTACTTTCTGTTTATGTTACTACAATTTACTCAGAAGTTGTTCATATTGTTATAATTGTTCATGCTGTTATAATTATGGGACAATACTTGGACATTCAGAAAAAGTTCTGTCAAGGCTATAAATAAAATAGAGATAGAAACATTGGGTAAAATCATGAATTCAACTGAATAAATTCAATGTATCATTCAGCAATTAGTCATTAAGAGCAGCCTATGTTTTTCATCAATATGATATCATTAACAATATTAAAATATTCATTTATATTAATGCTATACAAAAAGCAACACTAAGACATGGTTCACACAAGTTAACACAGTGCTAGAGTTTCTCAAAGCCTATGTCAGATGAGTATAAATACTTAAATGTTCCAGCATCAAAAGGCTACATGTCTATAACCTATGTGTCCTTTAAGGACTGGTCAAGCTACAAGTGCCTCTTCATCTTTCAAACTTCCAAAAAGTCAAATAAAGTTTAGAAAGTCTCAGTGACCATAAAGTTCACCACAAGGTGAATAAATTTTCTGAACACAGGAACCATGAAGAAGATCATCTATTAAGTCTTACAGGAACTATAGTATACATGAGAACCTACAATAATGAAATTAAAAGATATTTTAAAAGTGGTTTATTCAGGTGCCATGAATAAATGAGTGCACAAAGCAAAATAAACTAAAAAATAGTTTTTGTTAGATGGTAAATTAAAAAATATAATTTGAGATAGTAAATAGTATCATTTCAGTGACTGCTTAGAGTATAACAAGTCAATTTGAAGCACCTTTGGCTGGTATTTGAAGTCTTCAAAACCAGGTGCCACCCTATCTTCTCAGTCTTACTTCATATTACTCCACTTAGGTATTCTACTACACTCCAGTCAAACTATACTGTGACCCCTCAAAACAAGCACAGCACTCATAAATTTTCATGCCTTTACAAATAGTGTTCCAAGTGCCTGAAATTACCTCATTCCCATTCCTACCTTTCCTTTCGAAAGCAATTCAAATGACATTCAAATTCCTCTATGAAGCATCCCTTAATTGCTCTACATATTAATGAACTTACCCACCAGGATCTCACATGGCTATTTGTGCCTCTCTTATGGCTATGCACAAATATTAAAGAATTGCTTTGTATCATAAACACCTAGGAAAATGTAAGCTCACTGATATCTGGGATCACATCTTATCTGAATTTTATATATTGCCTAATTTGTCACTGTTATACACAAGTCAACCCCTACAAAGACTACTTTTTCATTCTTTAAAAGTTATTATAACCATCCTCAAAACTGATTGTTCCAGGAGAAACAAACAAGAGTCATTCATATAACTTCGTAGTCACCTAAAGACCTCTCTTCCGCCCCAGGACCTTCTCTTCCACCTCAGGAGAGGTCAGCTGTCCTCACAGGCTTCATATCTCTGCCACTATAACCACACAGAGATAGGTAAGCTAACCTTAGTTGAATCAATGCAGTATAGCAGACAAATACTCTTTCTAATCTGATCTAATAAACATTTATTAAGTACCTACATTGTGTTAGGCACTGTGCTAAGCACTGGGGATACAGTGAATAAAAAATAGGCAAGGAATATCTTTCATAAAAGGAGGCAAGAAGCTTGGGATGGGGAAGAACAGCATCCCTTTCAATACTTATTCCTAGATCAGCTTCCTTTTCTAACCATTAGATAGTCTACAAGTGTCTAAAAGTTGTTAAATTCTCATACACATGGCAATGGGCATAAACCATTCAGAATCTCTTGTTTCCCAAATATAAGTGGTCAAAATTCTAAATATTCTGAAATCCTCAACAATAACAACTGTTGAATGTAATTTTTCAAAATATGATAGCCAAGTCACATCAATTTTAATATTATTAAAAAGTATTTTTAAAATTTTAATAAAAGTTGACTCAACAGGTCCTCAGATGTCATTATATGCTACTTTCACAATGAAACTTCATTTAAAATTAAGAGAAGTAATAATAAAGGCAAAGAAAATAAAAATGTTTTTCTAAAAGTTCACAGACCATAGGTGAAGAACCCCCCTTTTTTTTAAAGCCTTACATAGCCAGTGATTTGGGGGAAATCACTTTTTAAAAGAAGACAATCAAGCAATGACCAAGACAAAATATTTTATCAACCAAGAGAAACAAGACTCTTCTCCAAATTTCAAACTTGTCTAGCTGAAAATTATTGTTTACCTGTTGATCAGAGTAAAAACAGTTTTAAGATGAACTCTACTTTGTATATACTTTGTCTTCCCAAACAACAGTAACTTAAATAAAATTTAAAACATTAAGTAATAAGTGGTTGTTTAAGACAATGTTAGAACTTTACCTACATTGCTCTCAAGAAAACTCCCAGGTATCTATGGATGCCAAAATATATATATATTATTACAAAGAAACATTTTCTGTCTCAAGTTTACAATCACACAGATGGCTTTACTAAAATACTGCTTGCTGAGTTAAATTTTATGGTTTCATACTGACGCCTAGTGGCCAAATAAATATTAATTCACTATTCCTATTGTCCCGGATGAAAAAAGGAGGAGGGTTGGGCGTGGGGCTAGCAACCCCACCCTGTAAAAACTACATCTGCTAAAGAAACTGCAACCTAAAGTAGGGCCAGCTGGGCTAGCTCAGTGGATTGAGAGCCAGGCCTAGAGACTGGAGGTCCTAGGTTCAAGTCTGGGCTCAGACACTTCCCTGCTGGGTGACCCTGAGCGACTGTGTGATCCATTGCCTACTGGTTGTGGCCCTATGCTCCTAGAATGGAGTCCCAGGATAAAAAAAAAAAAATTCCTATTGACCTTCATTATGTTTTTTCAAAAAAACACAAAGAGAATTTAGTATTTTATTAGCATAATTAATCAGCAAGTATGTATTAATCCCTTAACATGTGCCAGGCACTGCACCAAGCAATTGGGGATACAAAGACAAAAGCCAAATAGTCCCTACCCTCATTTGTGTGTGTATATGTGTGTTTATACATAGAGAGAGAGAGGAGAGAAAAATAAATATATGTTTATGTATGTACATAGATACACATATTTATATATTTTTATTTCTCCTCCTCATATATATATATATGCATGAATATATATATGATGAATAAAAGGTAGTTTAGGGAAGGAAGGAACTAGTAGCTCTGGAAAAGGCTTCAGGTAAAAGGTAGAGCTTGAGCTAATGTTTTAAGGTAAGTCAGCATTCTACAAGGCAGAGGTGACAAAAGAGGGTATTCTAGGCATGGAAGACAGTCATGATACAAAGACAGGGACATGAGACAGAGAAAATGTGTCACTTGGGAATAACAAGAAAGTATCCAAGGTTGAACCATAGAGTACCTAGAAAATGGTAATGTGTAAGAAGCCTACAAAGGTAGGAAAAGGCTAAGTTGCAGTGTGCTATAAATGCCAGGCAAAGGTAGTTATAATTGATCTTTTAAAACAAACAAACAAAAAACCTTACCTTCTGTCTTAGAATCAATACTGTTTATTGGTTCCAAGGCAGAAGAGCAGTAAGGGCTAGGCAATGGGGGTTAAGTGACTTGCCCAGGGTCACACAGCTAGGACGTGTCTGAGGCCAGACTTGAACCTAGGACCTCTTGTCTTGAAGCCTGGCTATCAATCCACAGAGCCATACAGCTGCCCCAATATTCTATATCACAAGTAACAGGAAGCAAGTGGAACATATTGAGAAGGGAATTGGCATGATCATACCTGTTCTTTAGCAAAATCACTCTGATAGCTATGTGGAGGATCTAGCAAGCAAGAAGGATACTTGAAGCAAGGTCCCTAAACAAGAAGCTATTGTGATAGATCATGTAGAAAGTGATGAGGGTATGAGCTAGGGTAGAGGCTGACTGAATAAAAAAAAAGAGACTGATGTAAAAGATGCTATAGAAACAATAAAGCAAAACCAGGTTATTACATCAGGTGGAAAATAAGGAACAAAAAAGTGAGCTTGAAAACTTAGTTGACTGGAAGGATAGATAGTATAAAATGTCAAACTACAGAGAGTAACCCAACTGAACTCTCCCAGCATTCCCCTTCCAAACAATTTAAAAATAACAGCTCAAATCAAATTTTGAGGCAGCAGAGCCAACAAAATCTCAGGGTGAGAATTTTTTTCCAGTCTAAGTCAAGGTAGAAGGTCAGCAGGAGAGATCTGTAACACCACAATAGAGACCTTCAAGGGTTCTCAGCCCAAAGATGGTAACAAGATTGGAGGACTGGTCAGAAAAAGATAATAGGAAATTCTTTGCAGGTATTGAGTACAGCTGGCTTTATCGCCAATAAGCAGTTCTGGATAATAGTTCCAGGAAAGAGAAGAGAATTTATAGTCAGTCATAAGGGAGTAGGGGTTCTGGTTATAGTTCCAAGGAAGAGAGAAGCAATAATACTTGTGAATGGAGGAGAGCAGAGGACCCACTCACAGTTCCAGGGCCAAAAAGAGTGTTACAGCTTGCAGCTGTGGGGAAGCAAGGGTCCTCCCTAGGCAAAGAACAGGGTGCAGACCAAGAGAGTAGTGGCCACAGTTCTCCCAATATCACATCTTAGAAGCACCAAAAATTTATAGACCCTCAAAACTAGCTCTGAAAACAATAGGACAAAAATGTCTGAAGCTTGGGATGGGGTCTCCACACCTCAAGTAAGCAGAGTCCAACATAAAGTTCAAAGTCAAGAAACAGCATAACAAAATAAGCAAACAACAACAAAAAAAATTAATAATAACTTGACCATAAAAAGTTACTATGTTGGCAAGGAAAATCAAGTGATGAGCTCAGAAGAAGGCAATGAAGTCAAACAGATATAAGCAAAGCCTCAAAGAAAATGTGAATTGGACATAACCCCAACAAAAAATTCCTAGAAAAACTCAAAGAAGGTTTTCAAAATTGAATAAGAGAGGCGCAGCTGGGTAGCTCAGTGGATTGAGAGTCAGGCCTAGAGATGGGAGGTCCTAGGTTCAAATCCAGCCTCAGATACTTCCCAGCTGTGTGACCCTGGCAAGTCACTTGACCCCCATTGCCCACCCTTACCCCTCTTCCACGTTGGAACCAATACACAGAAGTTAAGGGTTTAAAAAAAATTTTTTTTAATTGAATAAGAGAGGCAGAGGAAAAATTGAGAAGAGAAATGAGCAATGAATGCTCAAATGCAAGAAAATTATGAAAAAAAAATCGGGAATTCGGTCAAAGAGGCATTGTACTAAAGAAAATAACACCTAAAAAACAGAATTGGCCAAAAGATTAAAGAAGCTGAAAAATTCACTGAAGAAAAAAAAACGTCATAAAAAGCAGAATTAGCAAAGGGGAAAAATAGGTACAAAAACTCCCATTACAAAATAATTCCTTAAATATTATAACTGGATGAGTGGAAGCTAATGACTCCAGGAGACAACCAAGAACAAAGTCAAAGTCAAAATGTGAAATATCTCGTTGAGTAAACAACAGTCATGATCAAAAAAATGAGCCTACACATTGTGGATTTTAAAATTAATATTCAATATCTCCAAAAACATAATATTTATAGAGATTTATTAATATTTAACTAGAGAGTTAGAGAACGTTCCCCACTCACTTCACATGGAAGCAACATCATATTTCAAGAAGTTATCAGGGAAAAAATGCCCTAATATCTTATATCTGGAGGATAAAATGGAAATTTAAAGAATCCACCAATCACTTCCTAAAAGAAATCCCAAAATGAAAACTCCCAGGAATAATTATAGCCAAATTCCTATATCAAGAAAAAAATATGACAAGCAGCCAGAAAGAAATATTTCAAATATCATGAAGCCATAGTCAGGATCATCACACAAGATTTAGTGGCTTCCACATTAAAGGAGCAAAGGGCTTGAATTTCTGAAATATATTTAAGAAAGCAAAGGAACTAGGATTATGATTAAAAATAACCTTTGTGGTGAAGAATAGAAAAGACAAAAAGGAGTTTTAAAAGTGGAAGGAATAGGAGGACTGCTTAAAAGGTGACACACGGAAACCATTGGGGTCTGTTGATCCCTGGACATGGAGGAGAGCTGAGGGTTACTTCCTCTGGCCATTTTGTATCTGGCTGAGGAGGTAGCTGAGGGTTTCCTGAGCATATCTTGGAGGATCCTGTTTCAAGAAACTTCTGTGTACCTGGCAGTTGTGGCATCTTTTCCCATCCTGACATTTCTCTGTGAATGTGAGCTGTGAGAACCCAACGACTCTGCCCTAAAGATGAGCCCAACCACCTTGGCTCAGGCCTCTGGCCTCTAGCCATCCTATCTGACAGACTGTATGCTTTTCTATTTATTAGTGGACCAGATAGTTAGGATTTAGGTACCTAGAAATTACTTTAGGTAGAGAGATAGTGTAGACAGTGTAGCCACAACTTTGTTGGGGGCTGAGTGGGAGGAGGAAAGAGTTTATTAGATCTAGGGACTCCATCACCCTGATCCACTAGCCCATTCTGTGTTAAAGAAATAAACTCAGTTATTGTTTTATATCATCTGGAAGGCAGTCAGATTGTGTTACCATCATCATACTGCAGGTGAGGCCTAACATCTAGGCCTACAGCCTGTTGTCAACTACTATTGGGTTCAGCACTGGTCCAAACCTCCAAACCAAACCTACTGACTTTTTATCAGTTCCCATACTCACTTATTTCAGCAGCAAAACTAAGTATAAACCATCAAGGCAAAGGATATTTAATGAAACAGAGTACTTCCAGGCATTCTTAATCAAAAGACCCAAGCTGAAGAGAACATTTTACAGTCAAACACAAGACTCAAGATAAACATGAAAGAACACTCATAAAGGACTTAATATGTTTAAACTCTTTACATTCCTATATGTTTAAACTATTTACATTCCTATATGAGAAGAAGATACTTATAAATCCTAAGAATATTTTAATTATTAGGTCAGCAAAAAATAGTCTACATAAACAGAGGGCATGAGGGTGAGTCAATTATTTAAGGATGATCTCTGAAAAAAAATTAAATGAAAGAATGAAAAAGAGGGAATTAATGGGAGAAAGAAAGGAAGAGGTAGAATTGGAAATTTTTTCTCATATATAAAAGCAAGGAAGAAAAAGTTTTTATAATGGAGGGAAAATGGGGGGGAGCAGTGGCAGGCAATGCATGAACCTCACTCTCATCAAATTGGTTCAATAAAAGAAGAATTTATGTACACATTCAATTGGGTATAGCACTCTATGGGAAATAATATGGGAAGGGAATAAGAGAGATGAGGGCAGGAGAAGAGGATAAAAAGGAGGGAAGGTTAAAGAAGGCAATGGTCAGAAGCAAAACATACTTTTTAGGAGTGACAAACAAGATTAAAAAAAAGATAGAGAAAGAAAAATATGGATGGAAGAAAATACAGAGAATTCATAACTGTGAATGTGAATGGGATAAGCTCACCCATTAAATGGAAGCAGACAGTAGAATGCATTAGAAACCAGAATCCAATAACATTCTGTTTACAAGACACACTTGAAACAGAAAGATACAGTTAAAAAAAAGTGTTGGAACAGAATCTATTACACTTCTGATGAAGTAAAAAAGGCAAGGGTAGGAATTAGGATCTCAGGCAAAAGAAAAGCAAAAATAGACCTAATTAAAAGAGATCGTTGGGGAAATTACATTTTACTAATGTGTAAAGGGAATTTCATCCTCTCAATCTCCTGTACTGTCAACCTATTTCCCGCATCCCATTTTTATGTGCCTGTGTTGTGTGACGTGGGGCAGGGGGAATAAAGGTGTGTTGTTGGGCCAAGTCCATGGTCTTTACTTCCCTGAACGTGGTGTAAGAGGCAGACAGAGAGACATTCTGAAGATCAACATGTGGTCAGACTTAGAATAGAAAAATAGACTTTAAACCTACACCTATCTGCTTTCTTTATTTCAAGTGATTATTAATAACTCTATGGAAAATAAGAACCTGGAGTTATTAAATTAAATCTAACTCTAAAAAGTATCATAGAAAATTAATATCAAAAAGTTTTACTAAAAGTTTCTCTAATATAAATCTCATTTCTCAAATATATAGGAAATGGAGTCAAATTTATAAAAAGAAGAACCATTGATAAATCAAAGAATATGAATAGGTAGTTTTCAGAAGAAGAAATCAAAACTATCTATATAATAGTCTTATTAAAAAAGAGGCTCTAAACCATAATTTATTAAAGAAAAGCAAATTAATATAACTTTGGGATACCACCCCACACCTGTCAGAAATGACAAATGCTGGAGGAGTGAAGGAAAATAAGTAAACTAATAAACTGTCAGTGTTCCCAAATCATTCCGGAGAACAATTTGAAAATCTACCTAAATTGTACACCCTTTTACCCAATAATACTACTAGTAGGTAAGCATCTTAAAGAGATCAAAGAAAAGAATAAAGAAAAGGACTTGTACATACAAAAATAGTTAGAGCAGCTCTTTTTGTGGATGATCAAGAATTGGAAACTGAGAGGATGCTCATGAATTGGGAAATGGCAACAAGTTGTGGTATATGATTGTGCTTTGGGAAATTACAAGGAGAGTGATTTCAGAAACAAACATGGCAAGAGCTATATGAACTGATATGCAAAGTGAAGTAAGAAGAACCAGGAGACCATTGTGCACAGTAATATCAATGTTGTAAAGATGATCAACTGTGAAAAGCTTGGCTACTCTGATTAGTATAATGATCCAAGAAGATGTCAAAGGACTCATGAAGAAAAAATGTTATCCATCTCCAGAAAGAGAGCTGATGAATTCTGATATAAATTGAAGTACAATTTTCTTGCTTTCTTTATTTTTTATGCTTTTTTCTTGTAAAATGGCTAATTTAGAAATGGTTTGCATGATTTCACATATAAAATTGATATCATTTTGCTTGCCTTCTCAGTGGATGATTGAAGAGTGGGAGCTGGGAAAAGAATTTGGAAATCAACATTTTTAAAGTGCTAAAAATAATAATAATATTTTTAAAAGGAAGAACGGGTAATATTAACATTAAAAATTTAACATTAATAGCGAAGATTTGGAAGTGGTGATGATATAGGCCAATTGGCTTTTCAGGTTCAAAATCAGAAGAAAATAAGACATTCATAGACATTATAACAATTAAAATGAGGTTTATTTAGTCTATCCTGGAAATAACTCAGCAGTGATTCATTTGAAAGGATACCAGGAAGAGGGAGAATAGCCTGTGCCTTGCTCATGGGTTGGCTTTTCTGCTTAGGTCAACAGAAAGCAACATCATTGTGGCAATCATTAATCCTCTGGGCCAATTAGAAACTAAAAACTGTTTCAATACCTTTTAAGGAAAAACTACTATAGTTTACATGACAGATATTGCTTTTATCCCATGTGGGTTTGGAGGACAAGATAATTGGCTCTCCAGATTGGCTAAGATGACAACAAAGGAAAGTAATAAATGTTGGAGGGGATGTGGCAAAATTGGGACATTAATGCATTGCATTAATTCACCCAACCATTCTGGATGGCAATTTGGAACTATGCTCAAAGGGCTTTAAAAAACTTTCGATACAGCCATACCACTGCTGGTTTTGTACCCCAAAGAGGTAATAGGGGAAAAGACTTGTACAAAAATATTTGTAGCCGTGCTCTTTGTGGTGGCAAAAAAAAAATTGGAAAATGAGGGGATGCCCTTCAATTGGGGAATGGCTGAACAAAGTGTAGTGTCTGTTGGTGATGGAATACTATTGTGCTCAAAAGAATAATGAATTGGAGCAATTCCCTGTGAACTGGAATGATCTCCAGGAATTGATGCAAAATGAAAGGAACAGAGCCAGGAGACCATTATACACAGAGACTGATACACTGTGGTATAATCGAATGTATGGACTTCTCTACTAGCAGCAATGCAATGATCCAGGAAAACTCTGAGGGACTTATGAAAAAGAACACTATCTACATTCAGAGGAATATTTCTGGAAGAAGAAACACAGAAGAAAAACAACTGCTTGATCACATGGGTTGATGGGAATATGATTGGGGATGTAGACTCTAAACCATCACCCCAGTGCAAATATCAATAATATGTAAATAGGTCTTGATCAATGGCATATGTAGAACCCAGTGGAATTGCATGACGGCTACATGAAGGGTTTGAGGGGAGGGGAGGGAAAGAGCATGAATCTTGTAACCACGGAAAAATATTCTAAATTAATTAAAGATTTTCTGAAATAATAAAGTTACCTTAATTTTAAAAAAAAAGATAATTGGCTCTCTTCTGTATATGTTGAATTTGAAATACCCATAAGATTTCTAATTAAAAATGTCCAATAAGTAGTTGTTGATATGGGACTAGAGTTCGAGGGTCTAGGGCTGGAATTACAGACCTAAGAATAATCCTCATTGATATCACTGAATCCCAGAGGACTTATAAGTTCAACAAGAGAGAGACCATAGTGATAGAACAGGGGACGGGATAAAAACTAACTAATATTTTAAAACCTAAATATAGATGATGATCTAGGAAAGGAGACTGATCAGACTGGTAGAAGAAGAACCTAGAGTTCACTCTGGTGTCACAAAAGTTCAAAGAAGGTACAGTGTCCAAAAGAAAAGAGAAGTTAGTTTCAAATGCTACAGAGAAGTCAAAAGGGATGAATATTAAGAGGCCACTACATTCAGCAAATAAGAGATCAACATTAACTTTGGAATAAGCAGTTTCAATTTAGTAAGGATGTTAGAAGCAAGATAGCAAAAGGTTTCTATTAGAAGATAGTGAGAAAAAATGGAGCTAAAGAAAAAAGATGATTGCTTCAAAGCAATTTGAGTAAGAAAAGGAAAAGAGATATAAAATACTATTATTTTATACTATTGCATATGGTAAAGGTGGGATCAAGTAAGAGGATGGGAAAATTTGGTTATGTTTGTAGATGGCAGGGAAAAATAATAGTAGATAAGGGAGCCTGGAGATTAAACAGAAAGGATGGCTGAGGTTTGCAATATGACATAAAAGATATAAGGAGTGGTTTTCAAGGTTTCAAGCAAAGGGGTTGGCAAGAATAAGGAGAATACCATCTCTTAGTCAAGATTATGGTCTTAGATTTCCAGAGGAATTTCTTTAAAATATAAACTAGAATTCTTTATAAATGACTTTCAAAATAGAAGTAAAATCAATATTTATAGCAAATCCATGACTCTTCCCCATTTAAAAAATCAAAAGGATTAATAGGACAGATAGACAGACAGACAGGCAGGCAGGCAGGCAGTAAGGCAAGTAGACAGACAGACAAATAGAGGCATAGATATAAAGGGTTTGTGGAAAGCAAATCCACTGACATTTTAACTGTTGTGCATTTCCTTCAGAATGACATTTATAAAAGCTGTTTTCTTTGGAAATTTGCATAAGGGTCAAGTACAACCTCAGATCACGTGATTTCAGAAGGCCTGCATTTTTTTTACCCTGACATATGAACATGATGTTTGTTTTTATTTCTTCTGATCATCTGAAATTTGCTTATACTTCAATACCTTGAAGGAGCCATGATCTATTGCATGTAGGTCTTCTTTCCAGCAATGCACATTCTAGATAGCACATTCATGACTTCCAAGGCCACTTAAAGAAAATTTAATAAATGCTTTTTGTCCAGTAAATTGGAGGGTCAACTCAAAACATTTTTCCTTAAATTCTTTGATTGTGAGGATATCATTTAAAGCTTCCAGTACAGATGGTAATGAGATAGATTACAGCATAGTCCAATTCTCTTAAGGAATGCACAAGAAAAATAAGAAAGATGCCAAAAAGTTAGGGTCAGCAATCATGATCTCAGAAAAAAATGAAGGAAAAAATCAGACAAGTAAAAAGCAGGTAACCTACATTATGTTTAAAGGCACTGTAGATAATAAAATGTCATTACTAAATATATAAGCACTGAATGAAATAGCATTTCAATAGATAAAGGAAAAGTTAACTGATCAACAAGCATTTATTAAACAACTACCATTTGCCAGGCACAATTAGGAGGTAGACATAAATATTTTTAAAATGAAATAATAGCTAGTTCAAGTAGCTTTATCAGGCAAGAAAACATGCATGCATATAAGTTCATACTAAAGTATAACTGTTAGTACATACACAATTAATACAAAGTAGTTTTCTTTATTAAGTAATTAAGGAGCTGTTCAAATTAGGAGGATCAGGAAAGTCATCAAGCACAACTGAACAACAAGTAACTTGTGGACATCTTGGAATAACGTTGCTTTTTAAAATATTCATAATTGAAAAAAATACTAAATCTAATGAAAATGTCATTATTTTTCATCCCAGTTTATAGACTCCCAAAATCTATCCATCCCTTCCCTCTCCATAAAGGAAATCTAGGGTAAACAACCCCCTGCTATGGACTAAAATCTGTCTCATGCATATTGATGAGAAAATGCTGAATTAAATATTAACAAAGAAACCAGTGTATACACTAATATATCAAAATGATTATATAATATGAGCAAGTTATACTCTCTCCACATTCACATCTCCCAGAGGTTAACTCACTCCCAACAGTGACAGTAGGCAGTAAAAAGGTTGAGTAGCATGGACCCCACACCTTCTCTCTCAGGCTTTATGGCCCCAAGAAATGAGCATAGGGCTCATATCTCACTTGGTTTGTCTTTTCAGTGCTAGATGCAGGGAATAAATTGTATGACATAGGAGCTCACAGCATGGGGACCTTGGAGCTCAAGATTCCAGTCTCTAAGGATTCCCTGAAACCAGCCAGACAGGGAAGGCTCTGAGAAATCAGAGGTCCAGAACACAAGCCTAAGGAGGCTTTGGACTTAAACTTTAGTGGGACTAATGCAATATAGGAACTAAGTTACCTAATATCCCCATCATGATCCTATGATCCTAGTATCTACCTCAAACCAAGAACTAACATTGTATTTAATGGAGAAACATTAGAGGCATTTCCAAAAAGATAAAGGGTAAAGCAAGCATGGCCATCGTCACCACTTTTATTTAACACAGTTCCAGAAATGTTAACTATTGCAACAAGACAAGATGTGGAAATGAAGGTTAAAAAAAATGGGCACAAAAACAGAAATTTCACACATGCAGAGAATATGATGGTGCATTTAGAGAACTCTAGAGATTTTGATTAAAAAATTTTTTGTAATAGAAACAGCAATAACTTTGGAAAAGCTGTAGGATATAAAATAGGATAAGGATAGATACTGGACCTGTGATTTTACCAGTATAAAAAATTCATCTAGAAGAAACTTCCTCTAACCATACAGGCCAACATCTACTTTGCAACTTATCTTTTCGGAAAATTACCTAAAGCACTGTGGGGTTAACTGGCTTGCCCAGCATCAGACAACCAATACATATCAAAAGTGAGGTTTGAATCTAGATTTTCCTGGCTTCCAGACTGGGTTTCCATTTTCTATATCAGTGTTATCAAACTCAAAAGAAATCCTATGGGGCATATCTTAATTTGGATAATGTTAATTTGTGATTTTCTATGTTGTTATGTTTTTATTTATATTGTTAAACATTTCCCAATTATATTTTAATCTAGTTCAGAGACCACTTGAGTTTGATGCCACTACTATTTCATGCTACCTGTAGAATAAAAAATAGACTGACAAAATCACAAGCATGACCAATAAAACTTAACTTGAAAAGAAAAAGAAGTTTCTTTAAAAAAGACAAAATGTTAAAAAATTAAAAACATTAGGGAGTCTAATTACCAAGCAAGGCACAAAGGAAGTAACTGAATATAAAACATTCTTTACGGAAAATAAGGATAATTAAGTAATTGAAGAGATAATAATTGGTCATGGTTAAGCCATGTTATTATCCAGCAAAAAAAAAAGTCAGTGCTCCCAAAATTGATTTACACAATCAGTGCTATAGCAACTATCTTATTTTATAGAACTAAGGAAAATATAAACAAAGTTCTTCTGGAGGTACAAAAGATCAAGAATCTCAAGAAAAATAATGGAAAGGGTGGGAAGAAAGGAACATAGGAACACCAGTTTAGTAATCATGAAAATTCTTTGGTATTTTAAGCTGATGGACAGAACAAATTAGATACACACATCCTGAAAAGAGCACAGTGTTCAGTAAATCCAAGGAGAGTAACTACTAAGGTAAGGACTAAATATCTGACAAAAACTGCTGGGAAAACTGAAAAGCCATCTGGCAGAAATTGGATTTAGACAAACATTATTAGCCTTTATTTTTAAAATCAAGGGTCCCTTGTAAGTCTGGTGACGTCTGTGGACCTCTTCTCAGAATTATGCTTTTAAATACATAATATGGGGGGAGGGGCAGCTAGCTAGCTCAGTGGACTGAGGATTGTCTATTCCTTACCACTTTTCTGCCTTAGGAGCAATACATAGTATTGATTCTAAGATTGAAGGTAAGAATTTTATAAATAATAATAAATTCATGAACCTCAGATATAGACTCCTGGTTTAGACACCTCACCCCAGGTACCAAAATTAGAATCAAGCAAACAATTATCAAAATAAATAATCAATATTATTTATCAATAATAATTGGTAAATTATTATTGATATCAATACCAACATTTTTTAAATGCTCCAAATCACAAACAATAAAAGAAAATCAAATTAAAGTATTGGAAGTTCTATCTCATCCCCGCTAGATTGTAAAGACGACAAAAAGGAAAATTAAAATTATTGGATGGGCTGTAAGAGAACAAGGTATAGCTGGGTGCTATTGGTGAGGCTATGTACTGGTCTAATTATTATGAGAAAAAATTAGAACTATAACTTAACTTTGACCTATCAAGTTCAAAGAAAGAAAAAAAGGACTCATTTGTACAAAAACATTTATAGCAATTTTTTTTGTTCTAGCAAAGAACTGAATATAAAAAAGGGCCCTATCAGTTGATGAATGTCTACACAAATGTTAGAATATCAATAAACATATTATTATTCCTTAAGAAATTATGAAAAATGAATTGTTATCTGGGAAGACTTTTGTAAACAGATGGAAAGTGAAGTGAATAGTACTGGGAAAACAAAAAGCTATACAATAACTACAAGATAAAGGAAAAGAACCTTAAAACATTTGGGAAGTCTGACTAAAGCAATAACCAATCATGACCTCAGATGAAGTATAGTCAGATGAAGAAAACATTCTTTTACTTCTTGGCAGAGAGGTAATCAAATAAAAGTGCAAAATTATATGTATATTTCAGATGAGGTCAATATATGGATTTATTTTCCTTTACTGTACTACTAATATAACTAGGGAGGCTTCTATTTGGCTGGGAAAATTATTGGGAAGAATACTGTATGGTGATTTTAAAAAGGCAACAAAAGACTATCAATGGCAGCTTAAAATGATGTAAAGAAGAGAGCAAAAGTTCAAAAAGGGATATAGAAAAGCATGTTACATTTAATATCCATTTTGAGGCCTGCTTTCCTGATTGGTGACTCTGGCCTCTTAGACCACTATTTTACAAAGATAAGAATGTAAAAATACGGGCCAGCAGTTACTGATGTCCACATTTTCACTTAGGAATTAAGATGGGAAGGAAGGAGCAATAACACTATCTATAGCTTTTCCAATTGTTTGGTATCTTCTCCCTTGAGGATGTAATAATCCTCTGGAGGAATAAGTTTAAGCAATTATCAACTAAACCTTTATATCTTCCTGAAATTCAAATCCTGGCCCTGAGGGAATTGGACAGAGGACAGATTCCTGAAGATATAGCCAAGAAATTTCAGCAGTGGGCAGCACATAAGAAATTATCTTGATAGGTCAAAGCTAATTTAAGATATAGAAAGGGATCCTCTATTGACTAAAAAGTTAATCTAAAAGCTATCAAGAGTCAGTGATTAAAATCCTAAAATCACTATCAACCTCTTTCCCAGAATATAAACATCAGAAATTACTACAAAGTCAGATCAATGGTCTTTTCAGCTCAATATTCTGTCTCTTAGAGTGGCACCAAAGAATATTTGGAGGATGGGAAAAAAGGGGGCAGGGAATGCCAAGTTGCTATCTTCCGTTTAGTTAACTAGCTTCCCCTAATAAGTCATTAATTACAAATTAATATCTATTAATTTATTTAGAGCTTAACAAAGTACTTAGATATAAATTTGCCTTCTGAACTTGTTAAAAGCATCTCCTGGGCAAGTAGGCCTATTATGTCCCTTCTTCTGTTCCTGCATGGTTTTTATTTCTCCTGATAGATCCCAATAAATTAAATGTTTTTCACTTCATGTAGCTTGGAGATTCAGAGTATTTGGAAAGGTAATGTCTATTAATAAATTGCCCATAAGGCTTTATCACTCAGTGTCATGTCCAGTTAATTTTGGGGTAACATTCTTGTTTGTGTTAATGTACTAGTTCCATTACTATTTAAATTTTGAATTCTCTAGAATATCTTAAGGTTTATAATTATTATCCACTAGTTAATGAAGAATAGTGAGATTCTGATGTATACTAGCCACCAAATAGTCTGTATGTACCAAAATGTAGAGCAGTATTATATAATTTCTGCAGTTTCACTGAATTATCTGCATTAATTACTAAATCCAGGTTCTTAAAGGATAATTCTTAAACTTTCCAGTGGCAATGATGGAATCCTGAATTACTATCATAACCTCTCCATCCAAATCTGTATGATTCTACCATTTATTCTATACTTCTTTATCTTCCTGCTAGTCAGGTTCATTTGGATGTCTCCCATGTAGGTCTTTTTAATTCTATTCTTTGATCTTAGCCAATTCACACATTCCACTTGGAGGTAAACCACTTTGGATAATACTCAACAGGTCCATTGGTGTGCACCTATTGCCAGTCTTTTCTAATTGCTCAGTGATAGAAGATCTGTTCCAAAAGTATTTCTACAAGTTTTTAACCTGCTTATCATCTTCTCTTAGAACATCTATTAATCCTCTCCCTCCTTTGTGATAAGGAAGTATTCATCCTTTTATTAGTAAAATAGGCCCAGTGTTTCATTAGTATTGCAAGGGATTTTATTAGAATACTTTTCAAATTGGTTATAGTCCTCTGTAGTTCCAAATTGCTTTAAAGATGTTTTCTCCATTGAGCTTTAATTTTAGGACAGAAAGTCCCTTGACATCCACAGTCATAACTTTCACCTTAGTTTTTTTAGGTTCAATGGGCCTTGCATGGAAGAGATTCAAGCTCAAAGCTTTCAGTCTCTATTTTTCTTTGCCCTCCTTTAAGAACTTTATGCTTGTCAAGCCCAAATGACATATATATAATTATTGATCATGATAATAGTAAGTGACATTTATGTAGCTCTTTAAGATTTACAAAGTACATTAGCTGCAATATATCATTTGAGCCTCACAACTACCCAGTGAGATTAATACAAGTATTTTATCCCCATTTTACATATGAGGAAACCTAAGCTAAGGAAGAAAAATTGACATGCTCATAGGCAAAAGGCAGTAAGTACAGAAGGCAAGGTTCAAATCTAGCACTCTTTAGAGTGAAAGGCCATTATCCAGTTGCTACTTCCACTTAAAACAAAAGAACTTCTAAATAAGGATATGGATTTGAAAGTAGAGCTAAACAGTATATAGTTGACTAAATACATTTCAGCTACAAAGGAAAACACAAGAGAAAACTCGCCTTGGGAACAATATGTGAACAATTTGGCTATGCCATGTATTGTGTAGTATGCATGGGGTTTCTGATTAAATTCCAACTGTTTTATTCATTTTATGTTGAAGATTTAAAAGTCCATCTGGCCCAAAATACCTTAAAGCATATATTTTAGTATTTATCCATTCAGGGAGGAAGCCTATAAGAATAAATAATATTTTGCATTTATATTTTTAATCTAAACATTTCAAATCCCACCACCAATATTATATTAAGCTATAAAACTGTGAGTGTCAAACAATAATACATCTTAGGATTCACCACTACCTCATGAATACATATTTTGAAAAATTATATTTGTTATATTCTGATAAGGAAACCATAAAGTGAAGGACTATTTGAAGTAAATCATAAATAAATGACTTAAAGAACTAAAAAGAAATTTATTAACCTGCCAATTCCCTATGCAGTGATATCAACTCAAAGTTAATAATACCCAGCTTTTTTTCCTAGTTAAAAAAAAAAGCTAATCAAATCCCCCCCCCTCCAATAACTAAAGATTAGTCTTGTCTATCTTCCAAATTCCATCGTTTCCAAAGAATCTTGAAACTGAAAAAGACCTGAAAAAAAAGTGGTATATAGTAGAAAGGATATAGGAACTGGAGTCAGAAGATCTTTTTAATACTCACTAATTTCATGGTTTCAGACAAATTACCTCAACCCTCTCAGCTTCAGTTTTGTTATTTGTAAACTGGGAATAATACTTGTATTCAATATCTTACATTGCTGTTTTATAAAAAAAAAAAAACACATAAAACTGTTTTCGAAGCTTCAAAATACTATATTAGAACAAAGGGTAAAAGTGAAAACAGAAAAAACTCACTGATCATTTCCTGAAAGGAACCCCAAAATGAAAGCTCCCAAGAATGTTATCTCTAAAATTCATAATTTCCAGAATAAAGAAAAAACTGCAAGCAATTAGAAATGAAAAGTTCAAAAGCAAAGTCCTATTAAGCAGGGGCAATCTAGCTTGGTTCTAGAATTTCCATAAGGAAGGGAATTAAATCATTTCTGAACCTCAAAGGGGAAGGTTGAGGGAATTTAAATACTTCTATGCAAACAAAGAAGAGGTAGAAAAGAATATCACTTTTCCTTTAAAAAGACAAAGCAGAATGTTTCCAAGTTGGTGAAATTCCTAAAAATTTTAATTAGTAATAACCTTAAAATACCACAATTCTCACTAAGTTTGCACTTTCAAAACCACTATATGAATTTTGATATCATACTGTCCTACTAAGGAGAAAACAAGTCAGTTTCTTATTTTTGAAAATATACTAACTCATTCCAAATATTCAAGAAGACATTTTTCCATGTATGACTTCAATGCTTCCTACTTAGCATGATGACTTATAAATCTTCAAATTGCAAAGAAGTTATTTTTTTTTATTAAGGTTCAGTTGGGTATCTTAAATTCATTCAGTCTAAACATACAACTTCTATAACTCAATAACGAATACTAAATAATTCTATTAGATTATTTCCTTTATAATTTATGAACAAAGTTGGACTATAAAAATTGAGGCATACCTTTAATTCTCACACTCAACACAGAAGCATGTGTGTAGTTAGAATATTTTCATTTCATTTCTTGACTTATCACAGACTACCACAATCAAATCATCTAGACATTGGCAAAATCTCCCCACAGGCCTACCATTAAACACCATTTCCTTCCACAGTCATATTGAAAATGGAGATAAGGAATTCAACCTCCATTTCTATCCTAAAATCCTATCAATAGTCTTTAAGATACACAAACAATTGAATCAAATACTGAAAACTCCTTTTACTCATTTGAAAGCATATTTCCCCTTCCGTTTTTCACCCATCTTTACCAGATGAAAAATATAAGACATACTATCATTAATATGTGTACACATGTGTAACTATTTTCATAAGTTATCGTTTTATGTATTATATTTAAAAAGCAGTATTTACTCTTCTTAAATATGACCTTTCTGGAGCAGTCTGAGCCTTTTCCTTGGAAGTCGTAAAAACACATCAGCCTAAATTAATCCTTCTCAGCTTCCACTGCACTGTATAATCCAAAACCACCTTTAGAAAGCGGATAGGTCACCACTTATATTAAAGTGACAAAATATGAAATTAAACATTTCTTATCAACAGTGATCCTCTATTATACTGTCAGAGATGGGATTCCAAACCATAGCTCAAGTGCTTAGTCAAATTGACAATTACAATGCAAATATTCAGTCTCACTGGTTTCTCAAAGGTAGGGATGGAAGCAATCCTTCTCGCCTTTCTCTTGTAATTTTATGCAATTTCCAAAGAGCAAAGAAAATAAGTAGGAGGAAATTTCTCTAATTTTCTTTTGCAAAAAGAACAATTGTTTCCTCAGCATTATTCTTATAGCTTACCAGACCTAATTGGTTTTAAGCAAAAATGTATTTAAAAAAAAACAGGCTAACTAATGTGCTGGGTTTAATTATTCAACAAAATAGCCTTTCAGATGTAACTGTTAACTATGCCTTTTATGAAGTGGACGTGATTCAGAAAGGTTTTTATTAAAAAATGAATTTGGGGAAACTAGATTAGATTTTCCCACTGACTTACAAATGTAATTTCAATGATATTTTACTGTCACTTCTGATTGATCTTCACTTGGAAGGGTCTCCTACTAATTAAAAATAAGTTTCTCTGCCTCCTGGTCTCTCTATCAATGCCAAAATGCACATGGAGAACTTGCTCTTTAGAAGAATCCAATAAAAACTTACTTTTATCAAAGGAAAAATCCTGTTACATTTTTAAATTTCATAAATAGAATTTCACTATAAGCAAATGGTTTTTAAATACACAAAGAAAGCCATTTCAATATATATTTGGTATTCAGAAACTATGCATTATTAAGAATAGTTTAAGATTGATCATCTCCAGTTTGAACAAGCCTGATGACAACATTATATACCAATCTCCTTCCACTAACAGGAAGGGCCTAAACAACTTAATTTTTTTTTTAGTATTTCCATTGCACTTATAATTTTCCAGGGTCTACGACAAGTTCTATAACAATAATTATCTTAATTGATCCTAACAATTCTGAGAGGTAGGTGTTATTATTATTCTCATTTTAAGATGAGGAAACAAAGGCAGACAGAAGTTAAAAGACTTGTCCAGGGTCACATAGCTATATAGTAGCTGAGGTCAAATTTGAACTCAGGTCTTCCAGGTCTAGTGTTCTATCCAATGGGACACATAAATAAAGCAACTCAAACATAAATATTAATAACTACATTCTGATAAGGACCAGATATTCAAACAAAGACAAAATTTATTCAGAGTGAAATATTTTGCACATACCTCCTGCAACTGTAAGGACATGAGCCCCAGCTCTTCCTGACGCTTTTCTACCAAATGTCTTTCATTTTGCATCACTCTCTCTATTTCTTGAAGCCGTTTCTCTACCCGTTCTGAAACCTAGACATTAATAAACAGGAATGGTGATATAAAAAAGGTTATGAAGTAAAAAACATATTCTATGTAGTCTATAAATTGTGCCACATACTATTAAACGAAAATATTTAGGAATAGGTAGTTTGTAATACTAGCATCTAAATGAATCTTCCCCAAAAAGACAAATAAAATAATAGCTAAAAGTTATAAAAAACGAGTAAAAATAACTACCATCTCTAAAACTGATTGCAAGAACAATTCAGAAATTGAATTATGGAACAAAGAGGCAGCAACAGTTTAATGTAATATGCTAGGAAAGAGCTCCCTCTAGTGAACTTTAAAAATAACTGAATTTGCCATGAAGATCAATGGTGAATTATTACATGGTAAAAATAATAACTATTGGTATTATATAATTATGTATAATATTACAAACATTACATATAATTAACTACATTCTTATAATTAGTTCATCACAATGTAGTAATACAATAAATATCATATAATCTCTATAAGTATACCTAATATTATTTATTATTGTTATTATTATAACATTTATATAGTATCTACTGGGTGTCAGACTCTATGCTAAACACTTTATGAATATTTTTTCATTTGATCCTCACAGAAACCCTGAGAGGCTAAGTGCTATCATTTAGCTCCATTTTATAGCTGAAGAAACTGAGGCAAACAGGTTAAATGACTTGAGTACAGATGAGCATAAACAAGAAAGCAATTTATATCACTATAATAATATAAAAGAAAACAAGGGCTTCAAAACTCAGATCAATGCAGTTAATAATCATGATTTTGAAAAACTGATGAAGCACGCCTCCTGTCTCTTCATAAAGAGGTGATAGTCTAAAGATACAGAATGAGACATACATTTTCAGATGTGGCCAATGTATTGATCTGTTTTGCTTAACTATATTCATTTGTTACAATGAAGAGCTAGGTGATAGTGACGGAAATCCAAAAAAGGGAAGGAAAGAAGGGAGAGGAGGGAGGGAGGAAAAGGAGGGAAGGAAGAAAAGGAAGGGAGAAGGAAGGAAAGAAGAAAGGGAGGGAGAAAAGGAAAAAGGGAGGAAGGGAGGGAGGGAAGAAGACAGGAAGGAAGGGAGGACATAAATAAAATATTTTTAAAGCAAGAGGAAGTTTGAAAGGGATGCAAACAAGACAGTTTGTTACTGTCTTGTTAAATGTAACATACATTTTAAAAAGAAACTATTGAAATTCATAACATGTACCTTCTTGTTTGTTTGTTTGTTTGTTTGTTGTTATAACTATATAAATAGTTATATCTATTTTTTTTATAATGAAGCTTGGCGACGTGGAATCTAAGAGACCCCAAACTTGTGGCCTAGTGAGATCTGATGAACCCCAAGTTTTAGGAATAGCTTGTAGGTTGGAGACCCCCAAAGCTTGTGCTTGTTCCCTGTTCCCTGTTCCCATGAAAATCCACCCTGAAGGGAATCTCAGGCTAGCAGTTGCAGACTGAATAATGGACCCTTGCCTTAGAAGCTTCTCCCATTGTACCACATCCCCCTTAGGAGACAGATGTGCTGCCTACTGTGCTAAAGAGTCACTTAGCTTTTACCCCAGGGTCCATTATTCAGTCTACAACTGCTAGCCTGAGATTCCCTTCAGGTTGGATTCTCATGGGAACAGGGAAGCACAAGCTTTGGGGGTCTCCAACCTACAAGCTATTCCTAAAACTTGGGGTTCATCAGATCTCACTAGGCCACAAGTTTGGGGTCTATAGATTCCACGTTGAAAAGCTAATAAAAAATTTTAACTGAATTAACTCTACTACAAAATTAAAAGGCTAAAGATTTGGTTGAAGAAAAAAATACTTATTTTGGTACTTTATTCTAAACCTTAAATTCTTGAAATATTAGATTTGAGTTGATTTTCTGAGTCAGGAGTCCACTTAGCAGAGCGGCCAGGCAAGTGGCTCTCAGAGCAAAGTGACTCGGTCGCGCATATTTGGGGGCGATCCACTCTTTAATTAAATTGTAACTTACATTAAAGGATTTACTAATAACCTTAATGCTTGTGATTTAAATGTCTAAAGTTACAATGCCTAAAGTTGTGTTAACAATTAATTAACAATTAATTCCTCCCAAAAGCTGAAGAGACAGGACCTGAGCTGGAGATCTGGATAGGAGGATATCCAGCAAAAGGCAAAAGGAGGTCCAGAAATTCCCAACTTTAAAATTCTAACCTTTTCTTCCCAGTTTTGGTATAATGTGTGAAATATTGTATACAAAGTGCACTTAATGTTTTAATAATGTTGGTAATGGGATGCATTTGTTCTAGATGTTAAATTTGTTATTTGAATGCTGTAAGTTCACATTTTTTTTTAGCTGTTATTTGTTTCCAGAGAGCGAGGTTTTTCTGATTAGCGTGTGTTCAGAAGTAAAGACAATTCATTTTTGGTCACTGTGTCATTGTAAAATGACAAGATACGGTTAGGGAAAGGTTTTGCTTTGAATGGGATGGAAACTGAAGGATTTTACTGAGAGAAAGGTAATTTGGAGCCAAGGACAGAGTAAGAAGACAGAAGGGAATTGGATAGTATTCTGATTTAAAGGTAATTTTTTAGCTTTTCCTTAGTAATCCAAAGTTTTGGGTCGAGAGAAGTTTATGGGTTTTAAAAGGAATCATGAAATATAACCTGATTTTTGGAGGTTTATTTTTTTAGGTAAATTTCCAGAGTGCAACCATTACAATCAAGCTTGGGAAAGGAATCATAGCTAGAGGCTAGGGTGTAGGGGAAAGGGACTGCTTACACAATGGATACTAAAGGAATGGTCCCTGCCCAGGTAGTCTTCCTGGGAAGGGTCTTTGATACAAAGGGGAAGACTACCTAGGACAAAAGGGTATTTAGCATTTACCCTATGGTCCATTATTCAGTCTGCAACTGCTAGCCTGAGATTCCCTTCAGGGTGGATTCTCACGGGAACAGGGAACAAGCACAATCTTTAGGGGTCTCCAACCTACAAACTATTTCTAAACTTGGGGTTCATCATACCTCACTAAGCTACAAGTTTGGGAACTCTAGATTCCATGTCGACAGCTATGTGATCCAATCCTATTCAAAATATTTCAGTACTTAGATAAATCTCTAATTTCATCACTGGAGTACTCCCTCCACTAGGACAATCTAACCTTCCATCCTATCTTATGTGATTGTTGTACATATCCTTCCATAAATCCTTGGCAGTAGATCAACCAAATGTTCTAGAGCCCTTTCTCAAGGCTTTTAAATATTTCATGAATACCACTGAATACCTGGATTGTTCCTCTGATATCTCTAACTCTAGATAGATAATTGGTCCATCTTCTTCTCTAGTTATTCTTGATAATGTGTTTTATGTCACTCCTTGCTCTCAAGACAGCATTTGTAACTTTAAGCTACAGCCAACTTAAGCCTACTATAAGTCTTTCCATTGCTCTCTGGGTCACTTGTTATATTTTGATTCTTCTAAAACTATATTGAGCATTATACTTCCCAAGTACATGAAAATCTCTGAGAAAATATAAATCTAAATAAAACATATAAGCATACAAAATGGTCCTCAGTCCCATGCATCAACCACTTCTACAGAATGTCAGAAATAAACAGCATAAGGTACAAAAAAATACATAATTACTAGGCTGAATATGATATTTATTTTAAAGTCACCTAAATATGGAGAGAGCTTGTTCACAGAAAGAAAGATCTCAATCCAACCTGCATCTGACTAAAATTACCTTTATAATATACTAAATACGTAACTATTCAGCCTCTATTAGGAGACCTTTACCCTAAAAAGCTCACTAGTTGCCAAAGCAGCCTTTCTACTTTTGAATAGCTTTAAATGGAAGAAGTCTTTCCTTGGAACAGGGGTCAGCAATGTTTTTGGCTGTGAGAGCCATAAACACCACATTTTTTAAAATGTAATTTCGTGAGAGTCATACAGTGCTCACGGTGCGTGCTCCTGTAACAGTGTGTGCTCCTGTAACAGCGCCTGAAAAAAAATTGACTTTATGGCTCCTGCAGAAAGAGCCATATCTGGCCCTCGAAAGAGCCAGATATGGCTGGAGAGCCATACGTTGCCGACCCCTGCCTTGGAATAAGCCTAAAACTGCTTCTTTTCAACTTCTACATGTTGTTCTTCATTCTATCCTATAGAGCTAGGAAGAATAAAAAAAAGTTTCAATTCCAAAACACAATAAATACTTGAAAAGCTATAATGTCTCCTGAAACCGTCTTTTCTCTGGTATAACCATCACCACTTCCTTCAACCACTGTATGAACTCAAGGCCTCGCGCCATCCTTGTCACCCTCCTCAGAATGCTCTCCAGGTCATCAATGTCTTTATTAAAATGTGATATTGAGAAATTTGCAAAATGCTACAGATATGGCCTGACAAGGGCAGGGTGCAGTGGCACTATCATCTCCTCAAACCTAAAGTCATGTCTCATCTAATACAGATTAAATTCACATTAGTTTTCTTGACTGACATAGGATACTTGATACATTGAGTTTGCAGTCTACTAAAACCCCTAGATCTTTTTTCAGATAAACATTATAATTCCTCTAACCTGTGAAGTTGCTTTTTATTTCTAATATGAATGTGAAATTTTATATTTATCTCCATTAAACTTCATCCTAATAGTCAGCTCAGAATTCTGACTTATCAAGATCATTTTGATTCTTGACCTGCTTGACATATTGGCTATCCCACCTATGTTCGTGTCAACTACAAGTTAGACAAACAACATCATCAATGAATTTATCTGTGCAGATTAAAAAAAGGACAGCCAATACAAAGTCAAGTACAAAACCCTGAATCACTCCATCTGAGACTTCCTTCCAAAATTATTTTCAATCATTCATAACTAATCTTTGGATCCAAACATTCAACAAGCTTCAAATTTAATTAACAATATTTTCACCTATTCTAGAAATCTCCATTTTTTCCACAAGAACAGCATAAAAATTTTCATCAAATGCTCTGTTAAAAAGGTAAGTAAGCAATATCAATATTATCCTCTTGATCTGTCCATCTAATTATCTTATAAATTTTTAAAAGGAATTGATATTAGCTCGGTCTATTATTTGTGTTCTTTATTTTGGCATTGTCTATAGAAGTCAACAAGCATTTATTAAACTCCATTTGTCAGGCACTGGTGCCAAGAGCTGGGAATACAAGCAGAAAGATGATCCTTGCTTTCAAGTAGCATATACTCTAAAGGGTGCTAAAAAGAGCATTTTATACTCTGTGCAACATTTTACACTCTCATCTAAATGAGATAAAAGAATTCACCCTATCAACAAAGGGATAACTGAAGTGGATAAAAAAAAAATTCCATTTTTTCAGGCTAATGTGAAATTAAGTGGCAGGACTACCAGTACTTTTAATTATCAAGGAAAAATATTTTCAACCAAGAGGCAGAAAGATAGTTCCCCTACTGTTAGGGACCAAGACTTTAAGATAAAATAGTCACTCTTCTAAGAATAGATATCATTCACTCTTCTAAGATAAGATATTGATCATAGGCCCAGCCATGCTTGGAGACAGTAAGACGCCACAGGAGATTTTCTATGCTCCCTTTCCGCGTTCCTTTCCCTTTAGTATTGGCCGACACCCTTCTGCCCTCAACCTATATATTCTTGTCATAGATCTGCAATAAACGAGCCTTGCTTCCATCCAAACGACTCTATGTCTTGCGCGTGAGGTCTCCCCTCTTCTCCCCCTATGGGTTCTTAGGTTGCCGTTTCCCCGGATCCCTCGGTTGTGTCCGGCTGGACCCGGACAGTGGCGCCCAACACGAGGCACGGCGAACACGGCTTACCGGACAACTGAGGAGCAGCTGTCGCGGCCGCGAATATACGCAACGGGTAGAGGCTGAGCAAGACGCCTCGAGGTAGGGTAAGTTGTCCCATCCCCCATAGGCATTTAAAAATCAAGAGTGTTTCTAAAAAAGGTGTGTGTGTGTGTGTGTGTGTGCAAGGAAAGTGGAAGGAATACGTGTGCATGATGGGAAAAACACTCTCGAAGGAAACAGTGTTTGTGACTGAACTAAAAAATAGTCTCAGGGAGAGAGGTATCAGAGTAAAAAAGAAGGACCTGTTCAGGTTTTTCTGCTTTATAGAGCAGCACTGCCCTTGGCTTATTTTGCATAGCACGGGCATTCATCCGCTCACTTGGAACAAAGTAGGTAAGGAACTTAATGGCCTTTTAAGAGCCAGCAAAGAAATTCCAGATGATTACTTTTCTTTCTATGGCTTGATTCATGACATTCTTAAAGAAGCCGACACGAGTCAACAAGTCTCGCACCTCCTCAGCTTGGCTGAGGACGCTATCTTAGAATCTAAGATAAAAAATGAAGAACCAAACTCGACTAAAGAACAGAGCTCGCCCCTCAAGGGGAATGAGCGTCCCTTGTCTCTTTTAGACGAACCTATCAAAAATCCCTCCCTTGAGGAGCCCCTTGTTCCCTCTAAGCCCAGACCACGCCTTTATCCAGTCCTATACACGGACCCTCCTCAAGATAGCACACTTAATCCAGCTTATCAAGCAGAGCTAGAGGAGGAGACAGCCCGCTACCATAACAATGGCCCTCTGAGGAATAGACCTCCTCCCTACAACCTCCCATCCCCCATCCCTCAACTTGCCTTTCCAGCTCTCCCAGGTTCGGCTGACCTTAAAGAAGCCACAAGCCAGCTTAGTAAACAAGTCACCGACCTTAGGCAGTTCTTAGACTTGCAGAGGGAGATTTATACATTAACCAATCAGTTACAGGACTTGTAGTCAAACATTCTCCGGCCACTGAACTGTAATATCAAGCCGGTGCAGCCAAAAACTATGACAAAGTCTAAGAACCCTGCCCTTGTTTTCCCTGTCGTTACTAGACAACAGGCCACAGAGATTGCCCCCGAAAACCTTCCTTTAGAAACCCCCCTCCCACATGATTCCTCTGACTCCGAACAGGAGGAAGAGGGGGAGGAGGAAAGCGGATCCCGTGGACATTCCAGGGCCGTAGATACTTCAGGCCTCCCCCACCATCATCGGCCAATTTATAAAAAATTAAAAATTAAGCACATTAAAGACCTGCATTCGGCAGTTAAAAATTATGGCCTGAATGCCCCTTTTACACTCTCCATCCTAGAAGGGCTTGGAGGAGAGGGACACATGCTCCCCTCAGAATGGTCCAAAGTTGTGCAATCTGTCCTATCCCGAGGGCAATTTCTAATTTGGAAGGCAGAGTTCTTTGAAAGGGCAGAAAATCAAGCTAAGCTTAACTTAAAAAATGCCCAGACAGCTAATTGGACGACCGACAACATTGTCGGCCGTGACCACTTTGCATTAGAAAACCAACAGATGAGGCTGCCTCCCGGCTTACTCATGCAAACGGCGCACGCCGCTATGGCCGCATGGCGGGCAGTTCCTGCCACTGGTTCTGTTACAGCACCTCTCTCGAAAATCCTTCAGGGACCCAATGAGCCCTACGCGCAGTTTGTTGCAAAACTCCCTGAAACTGCTGAGAGAGTCTTAGGTCAGGATGGGTCAGACAACCCAGTGGTAAGACATTTAGCGATTGAAAACGCTAACTCTGCCTGTAAGGCAGCCTTAAGGGGGCAAGCTAGAGACCTTGATCTAAACGGGATGATCCGCCTATGCAGTGCGGGAACGACCTTGCGGACCAGCACACTCGCTTAACTGCCTTAGCAACCACACCCACCCCCTCTACCGCCCTCTCGTCCGACCCTGTCTCCCTCGCTACAGAGGCACATAGGTTTCACCACCTTAACTCTCAATCACTCCGCCTGGCCTACAAAATTCCCAGAGAACAGGCCAGGTCAATTGTGAAAAATTGTAAGAATTGGGTTACTCTCTTGCCTGAACCCCATTTGGGGATTAACCCCCGTGGTCTTCTCCCCGGCCACTTATGGCAGATGGACGTCACCCACGTCCCTTCTTTTGCTAAACTTAAATATGTTCATGTTTCCATTGATACGTTTAGTGGCTTTCTTTTCACATCTGCACAATCGGGGGAAGCCACTAAACACGTCATTAAGCATATGTTTTTTGCCATGTCTATGATGGGGAAACCTCTCTCCATTAAAACAGACAATGGCCCTGGCTATACCAGCCAAGCCTTTAAACAATTTTGTTCCCAGCTAGGCATAAAACATGTTACAGGCATACCTTACAACCCACAAGGGCAAGGCATTGTTGAACGAGCAAACCAAACTCTTAAAAATACTCTTTTTAAACTCAAAGCCCAAGAAACTCTTTATCCGTTAAGTGGCAATCAGACTTTGCTTCTTGCTCACGCCCTCTTTGTTCTTAATTTCCTCACGCTGGATGCCGAAGGGCGTTCCGCTGCTGATCGCCACTGGAATCCGCATACTTCATCTAATCTGGCCACAGTCCTTTGGCGTGACCCCGTCATGGGCCTCTGGTGTGGCCCCGACCCTGTCATTATCTGGGGAAAGGGCTCCGCCTGTATTTTTGATAAAGCGGCTAATAATGCCCGTTGGATTCCATCTAGACTGATTAAACCTTTCGCCCCTGATACTAACCCTCCTAAGCCAGGGTTTTGCCCCTGAGAAGTCTTTTTCTTCTTCCTTTTTCAGAACCACAACCCTGATGACACCACAGATGGGACCTCAGATCCTGAACTCGCTTTCTCTGGCAGTTTATATCCTCTATTCCACCTTCCTTCCGGTCACCACTTCCAGTCCTCATCTCTTGGTCCAACAACGGTGGGAGATCATCAATCCAGTTAATCAAGCCATCATTACCTCCGTTTCTTCTTCCCAATGGCCCCAATGGATGTGGTTTCCTTCCATTCCAGTTGATCTTTGTGCCCTAGGCGCCCCCCAGATGTCCTCAATCCACTACTGCGCCCCTACCTTCCCTGGCGTGCCTAGCCTCCCGGATTACTGGACTCAATACACTCAGTTTCCTCTATATGGCTGCCCTGGCTTTGATCAGCCACCACACTGTGGGGACCAGACAGACGGATTTTGTGCAGCCTGGGGATGTGAAACCATTGGTACTGGATATTGGATCCAGGCGAACCAGGATTTGATATCAATAACCCGCAATCTATCCCGTCCATCTGTGTGCTCCCCCAGTCCTCCTAATTGTAATCCCCTCATTATCACATTTACCAACGCAGGGAAACGAAGTGTTAAATGGACAGATGGCTTGACTTGGGGTTTACGACTCTATAAGAAGGGTGGTTTTGATGATGTTCTTCTTTTCACCCTCCGCCTCCGTGTGCAGCCCCTCATTGTTTCTGTTGGTCCTAACATCATCCTCTCAGATCAACGACGCCCTTTTTCCCCCAACCCCCAGCCATTACCGACTCCCACGTCTCTCCCCATCCCATCGGTCCCCCTTTTTTCCCCTTCATCTCCGAATACCTCCTCCCAGTTACAGCCCCAGTCACAGCAAGGGTCCCTAAATATTCCCAGTACAGCAGACAGATTTTTATCTCTAGTATCAGGTGCCTACACTGCCCTGAACGCTTCCAGGCCAGATTTGACGATTAAGTGTTGGCTCTGTCTGAGTCCACAACCCCCTTACTATGAAGGTATTGCCTATATGGCAGAACCCGATGAAACAGTTCTAGCTTCCCCGCGCTGCGCCACCTTTTCTCGCCGTCTCACTCTTGCTGAAGTCTCTGGCCATGGCCTTTGTTTAGGCACCATTCCCCGATCTCATGCCCACTTATGTAACTCCACCCTTGACCTCCCCCCTTCCCCTTCCTTTTTGGAAGCCCCGAATAATGGCTTTTGGGCTTGCAATACTGGCCTCACCCCTTGTATATCTCTTCTAGTTTTCAATACCTCCTTTGAATTCTGTGTTCTTGTCCAGCTATGGCCACGTATCTCTTTCCACACGGACGATAGTGTGGCCTCCCTCCTCTCCCCCTCTCCTAGAACACGTAGGGAACCCTTTACTACTTTAGCTATCCTGTTAGGACTCGGCGGTCTTGCTGCAGGCATTGGCACTGGCACTACTGCCCTTCTCCAGACCCAACACTTGGCCACTCTTCAGATGGCCATGACAACCGATTTAGAAGCCCTCGAAAAGTCTGTCACAGCCCTGGAACAATCACTCACTTCTCTGTCAGAGGTAGTCTTACAGAATAGGCGCAGTCTTGATCTCCTTTTTTTAAAAGGGGGGGGATTATGCGCAGCCCTCAAAGAGGAATGTTGTTTTTATGCTGATCATACTGGCGTAGTAAGGGAATCTATGGCAAAGTTGCGTGAACGGCTAGCCCAGAGGAAAAGGGAAGCCAAGGCACAGGAAGGATGGTTTAATACCCTTCTCAGAGGTTCTCCTTGGCTCTCTACTTTAATTCCCACTATTATTACACCTCTCTTTATATTTTTATTGATCTTAACCTTTGGCCCTTGGGCCTTCCAACGTCTAACGAAACTCATCAAAACTAACGTTAACTCAGCCCTTGATAAGTTCCCTATGGTTCAATACCATCGTATTGAGATGATGGACACAGAACAACCTGGCGGCACTCGTTTGCAGTTTTCCAGCAGGGCGGTAACCCAATGACGGGAGTAGCACAGGTCCTCAACCCTTGATGGTTGAGTAACTCCCCCTGTGTAGCCTAAGACAGGGGCCGTTGCTGCCAATCTCACTTATGGATTGACCAGGGAACACAAGGTGTCTTAGGAANCAATCTCACTTATGGATTGACCAGGGAACACAAGGTGTCTTAGGAAAAACTTCTGGTGTTAAGACAGACTTGGATGGAACAACGACCAAAGGATAATAAACTTATTCCTTGCGCCCTTCTATTTAAAAAAAAGGAAGGGGGAATTGTTAGGGACCAAGACTTTAAGATAAAATAGTCACTCTTCTAAGAATAGATATCATTCACTCTTCTAAGATAAGATATTGATCATAGGCCCAGCCATGCTTGGAGACAGTAAGACGCCACAGGAGATTTTCTATGCTCCCTTTCCGCGTTCCTTTCCCTTTAGTATTGGCCGACACCCTTCTGCCCTCAACCTATATATTCTTGTCATAGATCTGCAATAAACGAGCCTTGCTTCCATCCAAACGACTCTATGTCTTGCGCGTGAGGTCTCCCCTCTTCTCCCCCTATGGGTTCTTAGGTTGCCGTTTCCCCGGACCCCTCGGTTGTGTCCGGCTGGACCCGGACACCCTACTTTCGTGGAGTTAATATTCTAATGGGGACTGAAAAGAGGAGTCAGAATGAGGGACTAAAGGTTGCATCCAAGGAGAAATGTAGAAATCTAAGAAAGGAGATTACTAATGAATGTTAAAAATAAAGTATAACAAAAGCAATAAATGAACTACTATAATTAAAACCATAAAATATAAGAAGCTATTTGAAAACCCCATCAGGAATAAAATTGTAACCATTCCTTTATGCTACTAAAAGCACAACTTCAGGCCCAAGAATATCAATAACAAATCAACATATTAATTAATAACTAATACTTTTCATATTTATATACTACTTTAAATTTTGCAAATTTTCCTCACAGCAATGGAGGAGGTTAGTAATAAATACTATAGTTTCCATTTTACAGATTGAAAAACTGAAGTATTATAAGTGACTTGCCCATGGATCACATAGCATCAAAAGTTTCTGAGGTAAAATTCAAACTGAAATATTACTAATTCTAAGTCCAGTTTTCTTTCTATTATGTGATACTAGTTTCCATCCATTAAATTACTTTATTTTTCTATTAAAATTAATTAATCGGTGAAGTAACCATTTAACAAGTGCAAAGACCTGGAGAGAGATGAAGACAAAAACAAAATAATCCCATATTTAAAGGAGTTTACATTCTCTCAAGGGAGATAACATGTACATATATTGCCAGATGACCAGGGTTAATATCCCCCAGTCGATCACTACCTGAATGATCTTGGACAAGTCACTTAAGTGCTATAGGCCTCAGTTTCATCCACAACATGAAGCTGTCAGATTTGATAACCCCTGAAGTTAATTTCCAGCTTTATATTTATAATCCTAGAAATGTATGTTATAATAATATATATTACATTATATATAATTATATGTGTGTGTTCTATAATATATAATGATATATTAATATATAACAATATAACATAATAACATAATAAATACATAAAATAATATAAAGTGTATGCCAAAAATATACAAAGTGATTTGGGATGGGGCAGAGCAGAGCATTAGTGGCAAAGAGAATTAGAGCCCACCTTTATGTAGAAGTTGGTGTAGCAATTAAGTCTTGGAGCACAAGTCATAGGTAAAAGTGCAGTGAGGTACAGAAGATGGTCCTTGCAAAAGGCAGAGAGTCCACAGAAATGGACTGCCATGGATGAAAAGCAGAAGAAACTATACTGCATGGCAAGGAAAGTTAATTTGTAATGAAGGCTTGAAAGGCAGAGTGGGGCCATCATAAAGAGCTTTAAATGTCCATCAGAGGGGCACATATTTGACCCTAGAAATAATAGAGTCATGGGCCTTTATGGAGAAACACGGCAACGGGATCAGAGGTGTGTGTTTGGGGAAGATCACTCTGGCCGCTGCATGAATAATGGGTCAGAGTAGGGAGAAACTCAAAGCAGGGGAGCCAGTGGAGTTCTTACTGCAATCATCTGAACTAGAGGGAAGGGCTAGATGGATGGATGGAGAGAATATGAGATGTTGAGCAGATGGGAATGGTAAGAATTGGCAAATGATCAGATGAATTGAGTAAGAATGAGTAGACAAGAATGATCCGAGGCTTCAACAAATAATTAAGTTATTGATTACAATGACAGATCATTTAAATACTTGAGCTGATGGAATTTTAAATATCCAAGGAGGGCTCCAAAAACAAGTAGTTGAAAATAAAGGAAACCAGGGCATCTAGGTAGTTGAGGAGAAAAAGAGTCAGGCAGACCAGGGTTCCTGGCTGTGTGGCCCTGGGGGTGTGTGGAGGGGGGGGGGGGGGGGGGGCTGGAGGCATCACTTAATCCAAATGCCTAGCCTTTACTGTTCTTCTGCCTTGTGATCAATATTTAGTAATTAGTAAAAAAATACTAAGACAGTAGGTAAGGATCTTAAAAGAGTACAATTTTTTCTTAATTTAAAAACAGCAGGGGTAGCTAGGTAGCTCAGTGGATTGAGAGCCAGGCCTAGAGACAGGAGGTCCTAGGTTCAAATCTGGCCTCAAACACTTCTCAGCTGTGTGACCCTGGGCAAGTCACTTGACCCCCTATTGACTACCCTTACCACCCTTCTGCCCTGGAGCCAATACACAGTATTGACTCCAAGATGGAAGTTAAGGGTTTTAAAAACAAACAAACAACAACAACAAAAAAAGCAGAAGCCTAACTCAGATAATCCATGACATTTCAAACATTTCAGAGGTTGGCAAACTACATCCCATAGACCAAATTTAGGAGCTATCTCTTTTTGTAAAGCCTGTGAACTAAGAAGAGTTTTTATATAATGAAATTTTAAAATGTAAAAACCATTCTTAGTTGAGCTGTGCAAAAAACAAGCAGCAAGCTGCATTTAGGTATAGTATACTGACCTTTGCTGTAGAATACTCGTAGTTCACAAAAAAGCAAGAAATCATTCACAAAATTCACTTTTTAACTGTTCATTTAGGGAATTTCTAAAGAATGTTCAGGTAAAAAATGTTTAAAGTTTTAAAAGTGTAGCATTTTAGTACTTCTTTCTATGAAAAACCTATCTTTTAGGCTTATTAATTAGGAATAAAAGCTCTAAATCTTTGCATGTGGTTTTATGAATACCAAAATAAAGCAGCTAAAGACATAAAAAGAAGAGCAGCTTCAAAGTTAGTGCTTAATGGCATGCAGTCAAATGAAAACAAAGCAGGCCGCTATATTCATAGGATTAATCTACAAAAGAAGCATTCTGGTTATTGAATTGTGCTCTGGCTTTTCAACGTGTTTATTCCTGAGTTCTTAAACAAAACCTACTGATATGACCATTTAAATAAATATTTGTTATATATCCTGCTGCTCTAATCTTCCCAACAATGTTATCCCTTAATGTAGAATTGACAGAATTCTTTGAGGCCTGCTAATGACTAGCCCTTTCAAAAACAGCAGAGTTGATTTATGCATTTTTAATTTAAGGGGTGACCTCTCTTGAAAAAAACTCAAATAACATTGATTTTAGTTTTCATCCATGAAGGATCAAGCTTAATATGCATTCACATTCCATTACACAGAGTAAAACCTAGCAACTAATGAAGTAAAATTTCCCCTGTGGTGTCAGACCTATAAAACATTGATTATTGATTACAACAAACAATTAAGTGTTCATTTAAAAAATGCTGTGTACAGGCAGGACTGTGCCATATATTCCATGACTTTACTTCTAACGAGCCGCTTATAATTAAAGGAGCAACTAATGATTCAATAGCTAACATTTATATAGTGTTTAAAGGTCTGCAAAGCGCATCATCTGATTCTCAAAAAATTCTCTAAGCTGGGTATTCTTGGGATAATCATAAATGAAGAATTCAAAGAAGTAAAGAGACTTGCCCAGGATGGCTGAAGATAAATTTGAACCCAATTTTTCCTGACTGCATTGCATTAAACCATGTTCCCCCCTAGAAAGAGCACTTGACTTTGGTTCAGGGGAGATATGGGTTCAAATTCTAGTCCAAACATTTGGAAGCCATGTGACACTGGACAGGTAAATTGACTGACAAACAAGTTTTTGTCAAGAGCCTACTCTGTGCTAGGCACTACGTTGGGCAGGGAATGTGATGCTCAGCGAGGGATATAAACAGAAGGGGAGTTTTCTATAGATTGTGAGGTGCTCCAGATGTTCCTGCACATATTGCCTTAAGCCTCTGGAACATTTTGTACATTATCTAAATGAGACTAGTTATAACCTGAAAAGAGTTTTCCCTAACTATCCACAAGAGAAAAACCCAGTGGATGAAAAATATTTTTCAGACAAACAGGAAACTGAATGGCAGCACTAGCAGTACTTTTAATTATCAAAGAAAAATATTTCCAACAGTCTTTCAAAACACATTACTGTTAAAATATTCATAGCTGCGCTTTTTGTGGTGGCAAAAAACTGGAAAAGGAGGGTATGTCCTTCAATTGGGGAATGGCTGAACAAATTGTGGTATATGCTGGTGATGGAATACTATTGTGCTCAAAGGAATAAAGAACTGGAGGAATTCCATGTGAACTGGAAAGACCTCCAGGAATTGATGCAGAGCGAAAGGAGCAGAGCCAGAAGAACATTGTACATAGAGACTGATACACTGTGGTAAAATATAATGTAATGGACTTCTGTGCTGGTAGCAATGCAATGATCCAGGACAATTCTGAGGGATTTATGGAAAAGAACGCTACCCACATTCAGAGGAAGAACTGCAGGAGAGGAAACACAGAAGAAAAGCAGCTGCTTGAACACATGGGTTGAGGCGGACATGATTGGGGATGTAGACTCGAAACTACCACACCAATGCAATGACCGACAATTCAGAAATAGGTCTTGATCAATGACACATGTTAAAACAAGTGGAAATGTGCATCGGCCAGGGGTGGGGGGAAGGCAAGGGGTGAAGGGGAAAGTAGGAGCATGAATCATGTAAGCATGTTAACTTTTCTAAAAAATGAATATTAATAAATGTTTAAAAAAAAATACATTACTGTTAGTGACAAAAAAAAAGCCTGATAAACAGGTGTAACCTCTGAAAAACTAGTAAGGCAACAAAATTGGATCTTCTTCCCTGGTAACGTACAAACATGAAATAATGAACATAGAGCAATAATTACAAAATCTCCATATTGATCTCAATTGGAATTAACGAATCAAAGAATCAATGGGACTTGGGGGGCGGGGGAGTTTCCCCCTTTCTAAATGGGAGAAAAAAAGGTATACTTTTATTGAAAAAAGTTTAACTAAAAAAATTACAGAACTTACATTAAGACATTATATAATCTACATAAGAAGGATATGTTATACTTCAATAACCTATTTTAAGTCATGTGCTGACATTACAACTCTCTCTTTGCAGCCCATTTCCCAAATAAAAGTTTCAAAATTAATAGTTCTCACTGAGTCTTGTCTCTGAGATTCATCAAGTCTCACAGTTAATTCTTCCAAAGTCTTTTTAGTTTGAGCATCTGACCTTAAACAGAAGAAAAATAATTATCTTAAATTGCATGCATAGCAACATAACCATTCATTAAAATATATTCTAGTGGTAAAATAGCTTTCTTTTATGGTTTTATTTTTAGGGCTAAGAAAAAATAATTAATAAATGTTTGAATTTTTACTTAGACTGCTTTAAGCCCTGCTTCTTATAATCATGTTATAATTTTTTTTGGAAGTAAACTCCATAAATAATCATAAGTCAGGCATCAAATGAAAATTCAAATCTTTCTGGACAACAAAAAAATTTGAAATTGTAACCTGTATTCTCAACAGGACAAAAACTTATGATATAAACAAAAACCAAGTGGAGATTAGATTTCAATTCACCTTAAAATTTACTAACTATATTTCAAAAGAAATTTGTTCTTTAATTCTAGGAAAGATAAAGCTTCACTGCTTATAATATGTCAATATGCTTATAAAACTGTTTTGTGTCATAAAAGTTAGATTCTAAAACTTCCATAACAAAGGGAATCATTTAAATATGTCACTTAAGCCATTTCTGAACCTCAGCTTATCTAACTATAGCTATGCTATCTAAACCAGATGTTTCCAAAGTCCTTCATATTTATTATACTGTCATTTCTTCTCAATATATCTTAAAAGAAAAAATATAAGAACATTCTGGGTCAAGAATATATTATACTAAAATTCAAAGTCTTGATTCTGTTGATTCTCTCAAACTAGAAAGAGAAATCAGGGGAAGGAAATAGGTCATCTCTTTAAAGACTTTAGGAGCTTAGAAAATGTGATTCAATAATCAGAGTTCTATTTGTGAATTCCCGTTCCTTCCTACAATACACAAGTCTATATTCACACACTCATGTCAATATGCTAAGTACCATTATTAAATTGTCTTTTATATTTATATATCTAATACAATTATAAGTGACATTATAATTGTATTAAAGATTAATGCAATTCAATATGGCATAGTAAATAAAGAGCCAGCTTTGTCGTCCAGTCTATGTACCTTTGCATTCCCACCATCTCTCAGAATGCCTCAGTTCATGTAAGGCTCAGTTCAAGTGCCACCTCCTACATGAAATTTTTCAGGTTCCCTCCACCTTCCACCTACATGCTAGTGCTTCCCTTCCCCCATGACCTTTTTCTATTTTGTACTGGATATGTACATGTTGTCTCCCCTAGTTAAACTGTAAGCTCCTTCAGGGCAGGGACAATTTCATTCTTGCCTTTGTATCCCAAACACCCAGCGTAGTACCTAGCATAGAGAAGGCATTTAATAAATGTTTATCGATTAATTGCTCACCATTTTACATAATAAAATATCTTTTTAAAATACAGGATAAATACTTCTATTGAATTCCAAATGCATTCATTCATCAAACATTTATAAAGTGTTGAAATTCAAAATGTATAGAAAGAAATAATCTGAGTCTACAAAAATAGGGTTATACTAGATTGTGGAGGATCTTGAGATATAGGCTAAATAAACTCACTGGACTGTGGTGGATATCTTGAGATCTGGTGCAAAAATAAATATATTATGAATGAATTAATGAATGAATGAATGGACCTTACCTCACACTACAAGAGAGAGGGACACTTTCCATTTCTGAGCAAGGGAGTAAGATGCTCAAATATGTATATAAGGAGCATTCAAAGTGTCTTGAGCTTTGTGTATTAATAAACCATGGAAGTACTCAAACACTACAAAGAACCGTGATTTCAGTGGAGTGGACAATTATTGGTTACTTATTACATATGGGGTGACATGTTATTAAAAATAAGCAATAAACCTCTTTGCCTATCAACATAAATCACAATCTTTCAGAGTCTTTGGGAGCTGATGTAACTGAAAAATTCATCACTGAAGCCAATCTGAGGATCAGTTTCTCCAATAGTAGACATACTACAATAGACTATCATGAGTTAGGAGAGAATTCAACAGACTTCAAGAATCTGAACAAATATGCAAATTATGTTGTCTGCTATTTCTCAAAAAAGTCATGCTTAAAAAAAAATAAATTCTGCTTTTACCTGTTTCTTCTTGAAAGCTCTCTGTTGAGGTCATCTCCAAGACGAGCCTGTTCATTACTAAGGTCTCGAACGGACTGGTGCAATGAATGAAGCTAAAATAAAACAAAACCAACCCCAGGCAGTTTAGAACTTCTATTCATTTCACTCATGCAGATTCCATGAAGGCAAGAATAAATGTTATACCATGTAATTGCTTAGTTAATGATACTCATCTTTGAGAAAGAATAAACTAGGTTATACCAAGAAAAAATGAAACACTGAGTAAAATGTTCTTAATAGCCATGTAGGGCAAATAACAGTCAATATAAAAAATGAATAAAATGAACGCTGGAAGTATTTTGATTAAAAAACATTCACAATTAAAATAATTTTTCCATGCCTTACTTGGGTTATTATCATATTCTTGATACAAGAGATACTTTAAACCTTAAGAGCCTCTTAGGATTAAGAAGTTCTTTCTTGACTTCTATATATAAAGATAGATTTAAGAAAAAAAAGGAAAGTGAAAAGCAGGATGGTTCAAAATTCAGAGATAGAAAAGGGACCTTGGAGCTTATCTTGACTGGCCTCCTTATTTTGCAGATGCAGAATCTGAGACACAAGTGACTTGTCCAAAGGCACACAGAAAATCAGTGGTAGAACCAAGACAAACCCCAAAATTAAGTTTATTTTCTATTACAGTATATTATCAACAGGAAACAATCCAAACACTCACATTTTTCTATGGTAATATAAAAAATTATTCTTTACTGTTTCAAACAAATACATATGTATATTATATTTCATTCTGATATGCTGAGAACTTAAAAATCATGATGTAGTATATATAGGAAAAGTTCCTAAGAGCAGCTTTGTAATATCTTCTGTTCTGTTGTCTACTGGGTCCCATGTTCTTAATAAATAACATCGGAAGCTAAGCAGTTTGAGATAAATTCATAGCCAAGATTCTCAAGATAAAGATCTCAAAAAGAAAGATCACAGTCTTTATCTAGTCCTTTTTTATCTAATTAATTTAGTTACCAAGGGAAATACTAAAGAATCTCAGGTTTCATGGAAAGATAAAAAAAAGGCAGAAAGAAGCAGGTGGCTTCTAGAAAAGGTAAGCATCTTCTCATTTTCTGTAAAGAGGTATCTTTTTTATCCCTATTTGAATTCAGAGCATAGAAAACACTTCACCATCTATTACTACTTCCATCGATTCAAAACTTGGAAAAAATACTGAAAATTTAAGTGAGTAGAACATAAAAGAAAGTAATAAACCAGTGTTAATGTAGAGCAACTCATTAAAAGGAATTATTTGAGAAAGGGAAAACAATAGATTCAACAGGATTTACTTCCAAGTGACAGGTAGAAAATCTAATATCTACCAAAAAGACAGAAAATAATGCCTGGTCTAGAAAAAAGTCACCTGCGATTAAAGATGAGTAAAGCCCAACCTTTTAATCATTTGTGTTGAGGAAAGAGGAAATGCTGGGACACAGATTGCTCCCTAGGACACAATACCTGAACCAAATCATCTGGCTGATCAAGAAACCGGACACAAGCAGATCTAGACTTCTGTAGTCTAGTACCCTGTGGTTCTCTGGAGTCCCTGAGTGGTGAGGAAGGCCAGAATTGGTGGTGGCTATCTTTACAATTGAAAAGAAAAATAAAGAGAAAAAAAAAGCAACATGAATACAAACTCCCTGAAATTTAATCAACATATACATACACACATGCATACACACACACACACACATACATACACACACACACACACAGATTATATGCACATATATTCCAAAAAGCTATTGGTTATATTCCAATTTCTACTTTCCCTAACAAAACAGTAGCACTAAACAAGATAACTTGCAATTTTGTTCTGAAAAGATCAGTCAGACAGAGAGATACTTCAGAATTAGAATGTCACTGAAATAAAGTTTCTTTTCTTTTAAATTTTCTAGAAAATGATGATACAAAATAAAACAAGTAAAATCAATTATGTTTTCTTGAAATATGACTAATAAGTATTCAACAAATATTAAATTCATTAGCCCACTTTAGACACTGATATTGATATGCTCCCTTTACCAAGAAATTAAAAGCAATAACAACAGTAGTAGTAGAAGCTTGTAAAAATAACCAATAAATGTCATCACCCACAGCAAGTCAGTGGTCCAGCTACAATCACATTTTTAAAACTGGTTGATTCCATTGAATAGATGAAGGCTCCAAGGACTTGCCTGTATTTCTTATTCTAATGCTGAAAAGTGGCAATAATATCATTTAGCAATGATCTTCTCAGCTTATAGAACACCTCTCCTCACAAAAGAGAGATAACTATGGTCTTTGCTTAAAGCTCAAAATGAAAAATATCACATCCGAACAAATGGAAAGTTGCTAAGAGTTATCTGTAAAAGCCCAATTTCTTCACGTTCTATCGTGGTGGGAAAAAAGATTCCATACTCAAAAAAAGTCTTCTAATTCTAGCTTTTGGATTATATGTAGTTTGGGTTTTTTTTTTTGGAAGGGGGATAACAGCATTATATTTCTAATTTAGCAAAGTATAATGTGCTGTGAATCATAGCAATCATATTCACAGTCATAATTGCCCTTCTTTTAATATATTAAATAATGTAGTGTGAAAAAATCTCTAGCACTCTCAAAAAGAGCATCAACTGATACTTGGCCTGCACTCTTTGTGATGTGATTTTTACTCAAAAAGAGTTTTCCTTGTCTTGGGAAAATATTAAAATTTTAACCTAAATTTTTAGAACTTCTAAAATTTTTACCTGTTGCACTGGGGCCATCCAAGTCACTTACATACAAACTTGAAAGAGAAGCACTTCTTACTCCAGAGTTTCTCAATAAACGTTGACTCCTTAATTGCCCTATTGATTGCTCCAAAGTCTCTCTTAACTGTATTAAAGAATAAAGTTGGTTTTATTCCTTTTTAAATAACTTCCCAACACAAAAAGACTAGAATGGACAAGACGGAGATTTAAATAGTTTTTTGAAGCACTTTTCCTGGAAATTCTGGAATTCCTGGAATTCCTGGAAAATTCTGAACCACAGGAAAAAAATCAAATAAATAATATACTATGAGAAATCAGAATAACTAATTGAAAGTCCTTAAAAGCCAATGCCAGCCTGTTGAATATATATTAGTAAATAATATTAGAAAATGGTAAAGACTGTCCCTTTCCACTATTCTCCACACCTCTTTTCAATAACAAAAAAAAAGCTTATACCTGTCTTTTACCATATTTAGCCTTCCCATTCTACCCAATAAAGTAAAAAATACCAAAAGAAAGGCAATACATTTTCTCTAACTAAACATTTTAAAAGTGGCAATTTCAATGACAATACTACCAAAATTAATTTACACTTTTAATACTATACCAAATTACCAAATAGATATTTTATAGAACTTGATAAAATGACAAAATTCATTAGGATAAATAAAAGATATCAAGGGAAATGATGAAAAGAAACAAAGATCAAGGGGACTCTCAGATGCCAAACTATATTATAAAGCAGTAGTCATAAAAACCATCTAGTATTGGTTTAAAAATAAAGGAAAAAAAGTCAGTGGAACACACTAGATAAGGGAATAGAACGCAAAGTTCTGGTTTTTGATAAAAAAGGAAAGTATAAATTACATAGGGGGAAAAAAATCCGTATTTGATTTTTTTTAAAAACTGCTGGAAAGAGACTTCCGGTTAAGATGGCAGCAGAGTAAGGAGCAGCCGTTCGATCTCTCCTAACCGAAGCATGCAGGACTCCTCAAGGGGACATAAAAACGAATCCAGACGAACGAAGGAACCCCACAATAGGGCGCAGCATTGAAGGTATGCAGAATTGGGGCATTTCCACTCTATAAAGGGGTGAAAGAGCTCTCACTAAAACGCAAGAGGAAGAAACCACTCCACCCACACACACACACCACACACAACGCCAAGGCCAACACACAAGAGTGAAAACAGGATTGGGGCAACCAGTAAATCACTAGCAGCCCCAGGGCTTGTACCTGTGAGCTGCAAGACGTGGGACCCCAAGTGGCTGGGGGGCGCGCACGGACGTTCTCAAGAGTCTGCGCGAGTGAAGACATTGCCCCAGACACGGACAAAGATCTCAAACGCAGGGACTTTCCTGAGCGTCTGCACAGGTGAAGACAGTGCCCTAGGAGCGAATAAAGAACTCTAAAGCAGGGACTTTCCCTGAGGGTCTGCGCTGGTGAAGGCACTGCCCTACGAGCGAATAAAGAACTCCAGCGCAAGCTAGGACATCGAGTGAGGACCCGGTGCAGACAGGAGCACGGCTGTGGAAGCAGCCCCCGAGGCCGCTGAAGGAGCCTCAGGCAGAGGGGCTGACTGGGGTCTACCAGGAGGCCTGACCCTGAGGACAAGGAGACCGGAGCCCCCGGGAGCTTAGAAAGCACAGGCAGACCCTGAGTGTGAAGACAAATCTGAAAAGGGGCGGGGCTAACAATGGCAAGCCATAAGGAAGCCCAGAAGAAAAAGATTACCAAGAAAAACTCTGGAACACTCAACAACTTCTACACAGAGAAAATCCAGACAACAGAGGAGGACAAACAAAAATCCAAACCTTCCCAAAACAATGAAAGCTGGTCACAAGCTATTGAAGAGTTCAAAAATGAGATGTTGAAGAAGATGGAAGAGATCTGGCAAGAAAATAACAGTTTAAAAGGCAGAATTTTGCAATTGGAAAGTGAGGCAAGTCAACTAAAGACCAGAAATGACCAGATTGAAAAGGAAAAACAAAAGATTATAGCCGAAAACCAGTCCTTAAAGGCTAGAATTGAAATTAGAAGATAATGATCTCTCAAGACAACAACAAATAAAACAAAGTCAAAAGACTGATAAAATAGAAGGAAACATGAAATATCTCAATGACAAAGTGACAGACGAAGAAAACCGGTCTAGAAGAGACAATTTGAGAATCATTGGTCTCCCTGAGAAGGGAGAAATTAATAGAAATTTGAACTCCATACTAAAAGAAATTATTCAGCAAAATTGCCCTGATACAACAAGAGGGCAATATAGACATTGAAAGGATCCATAGATCACCCTCTACACTCGATCCAGATAAGACAACGCCCAGGAATATAATAGCCAAATTCAAGAGCTTCCAAGTAAAAGAAAAAATCTTACAAGAAGCCAGAAAGAGACAATTAAAATATCAAGGAGCACCAATCAGGATCACACTGGATCTGGCAGCCAACACGCTAAAAGACCGCAAAGCTTGGAACATGATATTCAGAAAGGCAAGAGAGCTGGGCCTTCAGCCATGGATCAACTACCCATCGAAACTGACTATATACTTCCAGGGGAAAGTATAGGCATTCAACAAAATTGAAGATTTCCAAGTTTTTGCACAAAAGAGACAAGGACTAAATGGGAAGTTTGATACCCAACCACAAAAATCAAGAGAAACATGAAAAGGCAAATAAGAAACAGAGGGAAAAGAAAGAAAACTCATAATTTTTTAAACTTGACTCTTTAAGGGCTTAAATAAGATCTAATTATCTGTATTACTATGAGAAGAAATGCTATGTATAATTCTCTGTAGTGAACTCTACTCACTATTATAATATTCACTATTATAAAAACCAGAAGAATAATTCATAGGGAGAGGACAGGATACTAAATGGTCTAAGATGACATTGGAGGTGGGAAAGAGGGGGGAAATAGTAGGAGACACCAAGAAAAATCTGAGTAAATAAAAAAATAGGATATTCTTTTACACACAAAGAAGGTATGGGAAGGGGCGGGGATAAATACTATTATAAGAAGGAGAGGAAGAGAGCATTAAGAGGTAATAATCAAACCTTACTCTCAGTGTAATCAACCCGGAGAGGGAAGAGTAGCTTTATTATGCATTCGGATAAAAAACTCCATCTAACCCTACTGAGAAAGTCAGAACGGATAACCAAAGGGAGCAGGGGAGTGGGGAGGTCAAAAAAGGGAGGGGAGAAGAAGGGGGAAGGAATTGGGCCTTTAAAAAACAAAAAGAGGGAAATAACAAGGGAGGGGGCAGAAAGGGAAGTCAAATTCATAAAGGAGAAACTGGCAGAGCTCAAGAAGGAAATAGATAGTAAAACCATAATAGTGGGAGATCTAAATATTCCTCTGTCAGATCTAGATAAATCAAACCGAAAAATAAATAAGAAAGAGGTAAGAGAGGTGAATGAAGTCCTAGAAAAATTAGATCTAATTGATATGTGGAGAAAAATAAATAGGGACAAAAAGGAATACACCTTCTT
>NC_058131.1:489155010-489201448 GCF_016433145.1 Gracilinanus agilis
GGAAAAGGAGGGTATGTCCTTCAATTGGGGAATGGCTGAACAAACTGTGGTATATGCTGGTGATGGAATACTATTGTGCTAAAAGGAATAATAAACTGGAGGAGTTCCAGGTGAACTGGAAAGACCTCCAGGAACTGATGCAGAGCGAAAGGAGCAGAGCCAGAAGAACACTATACACAGAGACGGATATACTGTGGTAAAATCGAATGTAATGGACTTCTGTACTAGCAACAATGCAATGACACAAGACAGCTCTGAGGGATTTGTGGTAAAGAACGCTACCCACATTCAGAGGAAGAACTATAGGAGAGGAAACATAGAAGATAAACAATTGCTTGAATGCATGGGCTGAGGCGAACATGATTGGGGATGTAGACTCAAAACGACCACAATGCAACTAACAACAATATGGAAATAGGCCCTGAACAAGGACACATGTTACAACCAGTGGAAATGTGCGTCGGTTATGGGTGGGGGGAGAGCGGGGGTGAAGGGGAAAGTAGGGGCATGAAGCATGTAAACAGGTTAAAAATGAATATTAATAAATGTTTAAATTAAAAAAAAAACATGACCTTGGGTGCAGGTGGAGGGAGGCTGTTGCTAAGGGGCTGTTTCGGAGTTCAGTCCTAGAGAAGACAGGCTTTGACAATCACCACTGCAAGTATTCCCAGTTGCCTCCTTCTTAAGAATCGGTATCCAGAGTGGGCACAACAGAATAAAGAGCCATGAGCTTTGTTTTTGGGGGGGCATCCAACCAGAGCAGGCAGAGCCGATTTTAATGAGACGTAATAATATTCTATCAGTACCATGAGCTATAGACTGAGCCCACCAAGGGAACCTGCTCAACCTCCGAAATGATCAGATCTGTCAAAATATGATCATTTTGTTCCTTATTATAAATGAAAAGAAGATATCATCTTCTTTTGGGTGTGTGAACCAGATTCCCATAAATCAATCATCCAAAATAAACTCTTTGGAGTGATTTGACTACACAAAAAAACAAAAAACAAAAAACAAAAAAAACTGCTGGAAAAAACTAGGAAATAGTCTAGCAAAAATGAGGCTCAGACCAAAAGTTTATACTAGTGATGGTGAATCTTTTAGAGATCCTGTGCTGTTCCCCAAGGGCCGCACTCCCCACCACCTTACCCCACACAGCAGAGAGAGGAAGCTCTCCCATTGGACAGCAGGACAGAGGGGCAGGTGAAGTGAGGAATGGCCTCAGCGCCTCTAGAGAGGGGGAGGGGAATGGCCCCAGGGCTCTGCTCCCCTCCAGCTCTGCCTCCGGTAAGCTGCCCACCTCACCCCCTGGGCGCTGCCATTGGGCTAGTGGGCAGAGGGGCAGGGATGTGAAAAAATATAATCAGGCAGGGTGGAGAGGGGGAGCAGCTCCAATCAAGTCCCTCTGCCTTTTTAGTACCGAACTCTGATGAGCAACAGTGTGAAGGTCCACAGAGAGTGCTCTACATTCCCTCTTTGGCACACATGCCATTGGTTTGCCATCACAGGCTTATACTATATGCCACAATATATTCCAAATCAATACTCAACATTAATGTTAAAGACTATAGTATAAAAAATTAGAAGAAAAAGAGATGATATCTCTCTCGAAGCTATGGGTAGGAGTTATATTCTTATATACCAGTGATGGGAAAACTTTTTAAAGAGGGGGCCAAAGGAAAGGAAATGCTCGTCTGTCAGTCTGTTTCTTTTTTTTTTTTTTTTAAACCCTTAACTTCCGTGTATTGGCTCCTGGGCCACATCTTCTACTGATGTAGGCCTACTTAAATCAGCTGTTCCTGTTCAGATTAGAACAAGAGGAGGACCAGTTCCCTCCATTGCTCAGTACCGCTTATCAAAAGAAGCCATTGAGGGAATCACCCCGGTGATAAATTCATTAATTGAGCAAGGAATAATAATCCCATGCAAGTCAGAATATAATACGCCTATTCTACCTGTTAAGAAGCCAAAGCTCTGTTAGTGACAAAAACTGTTGATCTAGTATTGGGATGCCCATTAACAATTATGTGCCCACATGAGGTGGAAGCATTACTGCTAAGACATAGAACACAGGCATTTTCTGATCAGAGAATTACAAGGTATGAAATAACCTTGCTAAATAATGAAAATATTACTTTAAAACGTTGTACAACTCTTAATCCTGCCACCTTGCTTCCTGATTTACCAGTTTCAGAAGAACCTTTACATAATTGTGAAACACTAGTGTCCATGGCTAAAAAGCCTTGAGACAATCTCCAGGACACACCTTTAGAAAATCCTGATCTAGTTTTATTTACTGATGGTTCTTCATTTATGAGGGATGGCATACGCTACACTGGAGCTGCTGTAGTCACAGAATTTAACACTGTATGGTCAGCTTCACTGCCCTTAAATCTAAGTGCTCAAACCGCAAAACTCATAGCCTTAAAACATGCATGTATAATTGCTAAAGATAGGATAGCAACAATTTATACAGATTCTCAATATGCATTTGGAATATATCATGCAGTGGGTATGTTATGGCTCCAGAGAGGATTTTTAACCTCAGCTAGAAAATCTATAGCTAATGCAAAAATTATTAATGAAGTTCTTTCTGCTCTCCAACTACCCAAAGCCCTAGCTGTAGTTCATTGCTCTGCCCATACAGGTGGCACTGACCCTGTCTCTAAGGGAAATGACCTGGCAGATATTGCTGCAAAGCTAGCAGCTATAGAAGGGCCTAAATTAATTTTAACATTAACAACCACTGATGATTCAAATTTTTCACTTTCCTATGACAAGAAGGAAGTAACAAAATGGAAGCAGAAATTTGAAGCTAAACAGATAAATGGAGTATGGATGTCCTCTGAAGGAAAACCCCTGCTCCCTAGAAACTTTTATCACCAAATTTGCCAATCTATTCATAAAAATGGTCATTTTGGTACCCAGGGCATCGTGGACTCTGTTAAAAGAGTATGGATAGCTCCTTGCATAACCACTATAGCCTCTAGAGTGTGTGCAGCTTGCCCTACCTGCCAAGCATATAACCAACACGCCTTTCGTGGCAAGGCTTTTGGTCGGTGTCCATTAGCATACACACCTTTTGAGTACCTACGAATTGATTTCATAACAATGCCAAAGGCTGGACAATATAAATTCTGTCTAATCATAGTGTATCAATTGACCAGGTGGCCGGAAGCATTTCCTACTGCCGGAGCCACATCGGCCTTTGTTGCCAAGGTGCTTTTAAAAGAAATCATTCCTCGTTTTGGTCTGCCTGCACGGATTGACTCGGACAGAGGGAGTCACTTTACTGATTCAATTTTATCTGAAATATATTCCTGTTTGGGGATAACTCCCAAATTCCACGTACTATATCACCCTCAGAGTTCAGGCCAAGTTGAATGGATGAACAGAGAACTTAAAACCATGATCGGCAAATTATGTACTAAGACACATCTAAAATGGCCTGAAATTCTCCCTCTAGCTCTATTTTATCTTAGAAGCAGACCTAGGGGAGATCTACACATCTCACCATATGAAATGCTTTTTGGACATCCGCCAATACAGGCTAAGCCTTTTTCTCCTGCATATACATCACTATTAGGAGGAGATACTTCTATTGCTTCCTATATACAGGAATTGCAACACAGACTGCGTGAACTCCATGAATCTGGAACTGCAGTACAAGCAGGACCAATAGACTTTTCACTTCACAACCTGAACCCAGGAGACAAAGTGTATATAAAGAACTTCCAGCGCACTGGGGCAACCCAGCCTTCATGGGATGGCCCATTTGAAATTTTATTAACTACCCCAACAGCTATAAAAAGTGGAGAAAAGGACTCTTGGATTCATTGCTCACATGTGAAGAAAGCATCTTCTATTGAACCTGATTGACTGTTTCCTGTTACCTGCATCGGAGATAACAATTCATAGACTATTGGATGCTAATTTTGGAATCACATTGATTTGTTTTGATTCTTTCCCTGAATTCATTTTAATTTTCTTATTGATTTTCCTATTATTTTTAATAGAATAATTGATTTTTTCTTTTTCTCATTTCATGTACTCAAGTACATGTAATCACTTAATTTTTTATTATTTTTTGCAGTGCTATAATTTTAATATATATGTATTTCTTTATATGTGGAAATATATATTTCTATATAAACGCTATTTCTTTAAATACGTGGGTTACAACCTAGTTCAGTGAGTTGAGTGGAAGGAGTTCAGGAGTTCGGGAGTTCAGGAGTTCTGGCTTTGGACTTGGTGCTGAAGGTGCTCAGCTGAGACCTCAGAATGCTTCTACTCTGAATTGTCATGTGGGTAAGTTAGGCTGACTTCCTTGGCCTACCTTGGCGTTTCCAAACTCTGCCTTAAGTAGGCTTATAGCCTCTCTGATTTCTAAAGTCTTGTGGCTTGTAACCTAGTTTAATTAGCCTTTTAACCTTCTCTCTCCGTCCAGGTCTCTCCAGGCCTGGACCAGCCTCTCCCTCTCTCTAATTACTTACATTTACCTTCCTAATTGTAAATAAACTACCTTAAACTGGATGCTGACTTAGGTCTATTTTAATTATGGAATCAATCTGAATTGTTGATTCCTGGCGGCCACACTTTAAATATATATTATAAAATACCTAAAAATCTCCCTCTTACAAGTGGTAAGAGTGGGCAATGGGGGTCAAGTGATTTGCCCAGGGTCACACAGCTGGGAAGTGTCTGAGGCTGGAATTGAACCTAGGATCTCCAGTCTCTAGATCTGACTCTCAATCCACTGAGCTACCCAGCTGCCCCCTGTCAGTCTGCTTCTAAGGCAACTCTTTCGAAGTTTCATTGTATTGTATCCTACTCATTGTATTCGTCAGATTAGGAGTAATGTCACACAGCTGGATAGAACATTTCAGGGGGCCACATCTGGCCCGCAGGCTGTAATTTACCCATCACTGTTATATACACATCTCAAACAAGATTCAGTGGCAATAACAAAAGACAAAATACATAACAACAGCACTTTCTTTGGAAGCTGTTTACACCAATGGGCAAATGTTCCCATTTTACATATAAGCTTGGTCAACCCAGCCCATTTTCATAAAGGGAAAGTGAGGAGGGAAAGAGATCGCTGCTGTCAGCAGGCATACTAGCAGTCTGATAGCAAAGGAAAAGACAGAAAACTATAAAAGATATTCTCAAGAACTCAAAGTACAGGAATCTAAAGTTCTTATAGAGACTGAAGGCATCTCATTACTGCTTTGTACAATAATGGATGATGATTTGTCATCCTATCATCACATCAATAAAAAAAATTATTATTTTTAATATATCCTGCTTAATGAGATGAGGGTATGTTTAGTATAATTCTGATAGATTTCCATACAGAATGGTTAACAATCAATCTAACAGTTTTAGCAACTGAAAAGTTCATTTTTACTTAGTTGGAAAATTCACTTATGTGGAATACTTCATTATCCAAGGAACCTAAATAAATAAGCTGCCACTCACTGTCTTTTAAAAAAAGAAATAGGGGGGAAACCCACAGATGAGATAGTGGTAGATCCTCTTAGGGATCCTCCTGAATACCCACCCAGGATCTCCGGGTATTCTAACCTCTGTTTAGTGAAAATGAAACTGAATCACTTTCTCTCACTGGGCCAGTTGCACAAACGCCTTGGAGACAATTGATATTAAAAAAAATAATATCTCTTTTATTTTAAAAGGGGATACAAACTGAGGGTCAGAACAAGGGGTCCCTAACTCTAAGGGATCTAGCTAATTTCCCAAAACTCTCTATGTCCCTCACAAGAGGAAGCCTTCTGGTCTCCTGGCTAACTTATCAGCTCCCTGTTTCTATCTAATGTGTTCCCCAAAATCTGACTAATCTACCTATCTATGACCCTCAGTAGTTAGTTAGATTTATTTCCCAAAAGCTGTCTCTGAAAACCATTATATATGATCACTAACAGCTAAGTTCACCCCAGGGGATCTGGCCCCTGAGGTAAAATCTCAAAGCCAATATGACAGAATTTTTTTAGATAAAACCTTCTGGAAAGCACAGCAGGTATGGTCAGATCCCTTTCTAGATCTTTCCCAGTCAAATAGAGCACCTCCAAAGATGAATTAGGAGTTTACTCCTTCTCCAAAGTCAGATTGAGTCAGATGAGTTCCAATAAGCCCGCCTTTCCTCCACCATTCCCAGACAGGAAGCCCCCAAACTCCTAAAGGAAGTCACTACTCTATTAGTTGCCACTTCCAAACTATTCCTCCTCTGCATTCTGCCTGCTAAAATCCCTTCCCTTGAGTTCCTAGTATGTGCCTTAAATACAGCTTTCCACTTCTCTTAAATCTTATCTGATATCTATCTTTTTTCCCATTACATTTTCAAGGTAAAGATCATGTTACCAACAATGTGTGACTTCTTTTTCATACATATATAAGAGCATTCTATCTTTGATTCTTCAAAGAAAAATCCTCTTTAACTGTCATGGCTAAAAGAAGAGAAGTTGTTGGGCTCACAGATTGGATTTCAGTCTCTTTATCTTTCTCTTACTGGATCCAATTAAAACAGAACCTAAAGTCACATCAACAACTTGCCACAAACGTGTCCTGTAAGGAGACATAATCAGATGACTGTCAAGCCCCAATCCCCAAAAAGGGTATTTAAGCAAGGATGGAATTAATCACCTGTCACCACACCTGAAGTAAGTGTGTCTGGTCAATCTCTTGCCAGAAACATACCTCTCCTTAAACCACACTCAAAATTCTGACAACAAAGAGTGAACAAATATTAGAGCTCTCATACTACTGAACAAACATGACTTCGAGGATTTGGTGGTCTTCATTTCCTTCCCTGTGTTTGTGCTCTGCTGCCATCTTCCTGGATATGTCCAGTGTGTTGTCCATAAAGAGGAACTAGCAGAGGTCCTAGTAACTAGAACATGGGGAGGAGGTCAGCTGATGATGATCTGTCCCACAGTTTCAGCTATTGTTACCCACCTGAGACAATCTTCTGTGACTAATCCCTTCCCCTCAAGTTGGGCTCTTCACTCAACAGGTGATCCAAGTCCATGGGGATCCAAGTCAAGTACTTCATAAACATACATTGAATCTTACATAATGTAGTGAAAAAAGCACTAGATATGAAGTCAAAACCTAGGTTTGCTCAAATTCAAACTTTACTCCTCTGTCTCCAAAACCTTGAGCAAGTCATTTAATTTTTCTGAGACTCAAGTCTCCTCATTGATAAAGTAAAGATATTGAGCTAGGTGGATGTCTAAAGTCCTTTCTAGTCCTAACTCTAGGATGCTACCTCTTATTTTTTTAAATAGAGGTATTCGATCATAAAATTCACTCTCTTACTTTTTTTGGCTGAGGAGGGGGGATTGAGGAGAAAGAGTACAGTGATTTTAGAGACAAATACCTAGAGAGGTTTTGAATACAGTTATTACTCTGCGTGAAGCTCTAGATTCATACAGTATTTCTGCTACTTGCATCATTAGTTTATTCAACAAACATTAAATCAGCACTGTTATTAGAACTGCAAAAGATATTTGACCTGGAGTATTTTAAAAATTGAATTTGAGAGATATCATAAATACTTATGAAATAAATGAAATGCAATTATATTTCACATTTGGATGAATGATGGGTACCCTAATCCCACAATTTCTAGCTTCAAATGCATACTGCACATCCTGACAATAACCTGATCAATAATAACATGTCTTCCACAATAGCATTCCCTGACAACCTGGCATCATAACAACCCTTTCCCCCCTCAGACTTCATCTATAAATTACTTTATATGTCTCTACTTCACTTAATATGTTACTTTAATTTCAATTATTTTATACACTTGTTATGGGCTGCTAGGTGGTACAATGGATAGAGTGTCAGGCTTACAGTAAGACCTGAGTTCAAATCCAGCCTCAAACACTTACTAGTTATGTGATTCTGGGCAAGTTGTTTAACCCCGTTTGCCTCACTTTCCACATATGTAAAATGAGCTGAAGAAGGAAATGGCAAACCACTCCAGTATCTTTGCCAAGAACATCAAAATGGGTCAAGAAAAATCAGACACAACTGAAAACAACTAAATAATAATAGATCTGTTTTTTCTGTGCCTTCTAGCCCAAAAGTGTCAGGCAGACCGAGGTCATCTAGTCCCAGACTATGTTTCATATCCATTCATCTAGAAATCTTAAGACATCTAGCCATCTGCTCGACCTTCAAAGACCTTCGTCCACCAGCTGCTTTCTGCCTCTTGATCTGGGAACTGAAATGAAATCGATACTACTGCTGTCATAATGGATCGCCTCAAAATCCCTCTTCGCATTCCTGTGATTGAGAAACAAAAACTGATGTCCCTAGCCAATACCTTCCTATTAGTGTTGTCATCCTCTTTAAAATATAAGCTCCTTGAAGACAGGAACTACCTCATTTTTCACTTTGTACCCTCATAGCCTATCCTGGTGGTAACATGTGGAAGACACTTAATAAATGCTATTTCTTCGATTCATTCATTCACTATATTTTAAATTTCCATCAACATCTAGCACAGGGATCTTCATATATTAAGTACTTAACATATATTTAATTGAATTTTGTGGATTAAATTGATTTAAAAAACAGAGGCAATTTGCCATTGTTGAAAGAGTTGACATCAGTCAGGAAGACTTGAGTTCAAGTTCTGCCTCTGAAACAACTACCTATGTGACCTTGGCAAGCCATTAAATTTTAGTAGTTCAAGTAACTAAGTACCAGTCAACACAGATCTCAAGAAATAGATGGATATTATCTGAGTATCCTATTCCAATTAAATCAGTCAGATTTTTTTAATGTAAAAAAAGGCCCACATGAATAAAGGATTACATAGTACAATTTCTATATTTTGTGCTAAAAATAAAAGAATGATTAGATTGATATTCTGCAATATTGTACTGGAACTTAGTGTTCTAAGATCACCAACACTAATGGCTATTTCTTAGTGGTCAGTCTTCTAGATCCCTGCGACATATATGACATGACATCTTCATGAAAACTGCTTCTGCTTTGAAGTTTTCATTGTAGAATCTTATTTCTTTTACTTCTTTTCTAAGTTCTCTTTTGCCTCCTTTGTTGGGGACATCCACTCCCAGGGTTTCAACTATCATTCCCATTTCCAGCATAAAAATGAGCCAAACCAACATCTAGGCAGTCCACACTTTATCCAGCAAATAGGTGCTTAATAAATGCTGGCTGAGTGATTGAGTCTAATTCACTCCTTAACTTTAGAATCCCTATTAAGAACTCAGTTTTCATCTAGAAATCCTCAAAGAGACTAATAAGCTTATTATTAACACCAAAAACATTACTCTATCCTATATTACTAGAGCTGACAATATCTAAAATCAAGAGGTCTTAATGTTTTTAGTAACATGAACCACTTTGGCAGGCTGGTGAAGCCTACAGATGCTTTCTTAGAAAATTGTTCCTAAATAAATTAAATTCATGAGATTATAATGGAAACCAAATACATTGAAATACAGTGATCGACATATAAAAAACACAAATTCATGGATCTAAGGCTAAGAACCCCTAAATGAGAGGGAACTATGGGAAGATGGCAGAATAGGACAGGAGATTATCTTGTTCTCTAAATTATCCTATAAATAATTTAAAAATAATGCCTCAGAGTGAACTTTAAAGCAGCAGAAATAGTGAAGTGTTGGGGATGAAAAAGTCTTCAACCCGGGACAACCGAGGCTACTGATAAGGCTCTGATCTCCTGGGATAGTGGCCTCATCTAACTGAAGAGTCATCACATCAGGGCAGATATCTTGGAATCAACAAACAACAAACCACAGGGTCAGTTTTCAACCAGCCCACAGTGGGATGGGGTAGGGGAATGAGGGGATTGGGTAGCTGAGCAGAGGAAAAAGGGGAAAAGGCCCTGGTCAGGGCTCAAAGGCAGAGAGGACCACCTAATGTCACTCACAGACTGGGACATGAGCCAGGGAAGCAGGGAACACACCTGCCTGGATTATAGAAATTGTAAGAGCCAAGAGATGAAAGGCCCCCAGAGAACTCAGAAAATAACAGCACAAAAAACCTGAAACCTGAGACACATTATCTCTCACACCCTGAGAGCAGAGCCCAATCTAGCATAAAGCTAACTATTAAGAAAAGGTCACTAATTTTTTTTAGAAATAGACTTGATACATAGAGAGTTATTAGAGTAATAAAGAAGAACTGGTTCAAAATCAGGAGACAATGAAGTTGAAACATTTACTTCTAAAACCTTAAAGTAAAATATAAAGTAGACACGAGTCCAAAAAGAGTTTTTAGAAAAGCTTAAAAAATGACTTTAAAAACCAAATGAGAAAAGTTGAGGGGGAAAAAAATAGAAAAAAATAAGAGTAATACAAGAAAATCAAGAAAAATATGAAAAAAGGTTAAACAATTAGAAAAACAGATTCTTACAATTTAAAAACTAGAATCATGTAAAGGGAAACTAATGACTTAACACAAGAAATAATAAAAAATAGAGGAGATATTAAAAAATATAAATTACAAAAACAACAGATTTGGAAAACAGATGAAGAAAGACAATATAAGTATTGTACTAGGGGCAACTAGATGGCTCAGTGGATAGAAAACCAGGTCCTGGAGTCAGGAAGCCCTAGATTCAAATCTAACCTCAGATACTTTCTAGCTGTGTGATCCTAGACAAGTCACTTAAACCCAATTATCTACTTGGTATCAATTCTAGGAAAGAAGATAAGGAGAGCGAGAGAAAGGAAAAGGAGAGGGGAAGAGGGAGGGGGCAAGCAGAGAGAGAGAGAGAGACAGACAGAGAGAGACAGAGAGAGACAGAATCGCTTTTTGGGCAGAAGTCATATCTAAAATATATAGTGAGGGGCAGCTGGGTAGCTCAGTGGAGTGAGAGTCAGGCCTAGAGACAGGAGGTCCTAGGTTCAAACCCGCCCTCAGCCACTTCCCAGCTATGTGACCCTGGGCAAGTCACTTGACCCCCATTGCCCACCCTTACCAATCTTCCACCTATAAGACAATACATCGAAGTACAAGGGTTTAAAAAAAAAAAAAAAAGCTTAAAATATATAGTGAACATTTTCAAATTTATCAGAATATGAGCCATTTCCCAGTTGATAAATGGTCAAAAGGTATGAATGGATAGTTTTTGAATGAAGAAATCAAAGCTGTATATAGTCATATGAAAAAGTCCTCTAAATTATTACTAATTAGCAAAATGCAAATCAAGATATTATCTCATATCTATCAAATTGGCTAAAACTATGAAAGGCCAAAACAACAAATGTTGGAAGGGATGTGGAAAAATGAGGACACTAACATACTGTTGATGGAACTGTAAACTGATTCAACCATTTTGTAAAGCAATTTAGAATTTTGCCCTGAAAGTTATAAAACTATGTATATCCTTAGTCCTAGCAATCACTATTAGGTCTTTTGTAAGATGATCAGGGAAAACAAAAAGAACTTATATGCTCTAAAATATTTATAGCAGCTTTAAGTTATTATCACTTTTAATTCTTTTTTTAACTCTTCTGTGTTAGTATTAATTTTAATGCATAAGAACAGTAAGGGCTTTGCAATCGATTTGGGGGCAGTAGGGTCAGCAGTAAGTGACTTACCTGAGGTCACAGAGTTAATAAGTATGGGAGGCCAAATCTGAATCCAGGGCACCTCCTGTTTTTAGGTCTATCCACTGAGCCACTCACCAAGTTGTCCCTTCTATAAGTTTTTTTAAGATGAAAAAAATCATAAAACTTAAAATGCATAAACAGAAAAAGCTTTCAATTGAGAATATTTGCTATCAAGTTCCTTGCAAAATAAAAACTTCCCCAAAAATAACAAGAGCTTAACTCTATCAAAAAATTTAAACAAATCTTCAACAACATGGTAATATGTTTTGCATGATTATACCAAATTGCTTACTATCTCATAGAAGATAGAGAAAAGGAAAGAATTTGGACCTCAAAATTTTAGCAAACTAATGTTAAAAACTGTCTTTACATGTAATTGGGAAAAGATAAAATATTGAAGTGAAGGGTGATAAAAAAAAAATTTTAAGTAAAAAGGCAAAAATGTGAGCAAGGAGAAAAGGTCTGTCTAAAAAAAAAAAAAGTCATGGCTTCATTCTGGATAGTTGGACCATGGGCTATGTGAGTCACAAAAAAATTATATGGAGCTGTGTTTCTCAAAGTTAAAATTAAGGTCCTCAGGCAAAGGAAATATTTTATAGCAGATTACAGATACTAGATGGACAAAGTCCCAAAGTGTCAAAATGTGGTGATGGATGTTGTGCCAAACTAGAAAGAACTAGCTTCTCTCCTGACTCTCACACTGACCTGGACCATTTCCAGGGTTTTGAGGATATTATGACTAATTTCATAAATGCTTTAAATAGAAGACTATATATAAAGAGATCTGCAATTTCACATGCAATCCTCTTCTGTTCTTTGTATATGAAAATATTATTTGTCTATATTTGATAATGTCCTGATTTTAAAAAAAAACTTTTAAAAAAAATATATTCTGTGATTCTGAAAGTCTGGAACTATTAGCCATATTCTCCTTCTACATAGTCTCTTCTCCCTGTACTGTTGAAAGATGTTATGAAGAATCAACCAGACTTTGTAAATGATTGATGGAAGCTGTGGGAGAGTGAGAAATTGAGGACAACTCTGAGGTTGTCAGTCTGGGTTACTGGAAGGATAATGGTGCATCTGAAAGAGCTAGGGAAGTCAGGAAGATCAGTAGCTTGGTGGAAAAAGGCATAATGAGTTCTGTTTGGGATACGTTTAATTTAATATATATGGGGCATTATGTTGGAAAAGCAACATTGTTTTTGGTAATGAACACTTTTTGGCAAAAAAACACTTTTTATATTAGTACACATTGGCAGAATAGAATTCATTTACATTTTTCATCTTATCTTTGCCTAATATTAAAATCAGTACCATATCTCTTTCATTAAAGGAGCAAGGGAATGTTCCATTTTATTCCAAACTATCAGTAATCCACTTAACAAAAGGATTACTTATTGCTGAAAAATCTGAAAAAATACCATTATGAAGCTGTCTCAAGCAGGTAAATTTTTTTGGCAAAACTTGGCATGGATTACTTCTACTATTTATTCCTTTGAAATTGGCATGTTTAAATTATTCATTTCCTTTTGTGTTTATATTTTTGTACTTATTGTGATTTATATATTTGTTGTGAATTATCTTTTTCCATTTGTAATTTGTTGATTAGAATATATTCTATTAAATTAAATTTGCTAATATATGACAATTTTATTCTTTTCCAAGACCAATTATGAATTTTATTTTTTAATTCAATCATTTACAATTCAATTTTTCTTTCATTTTATAATTCTATTTTTTGAGGGGCAAAGTTAAGATGGCAGCATAGTAGCAGTGAAAGCTGAAACTGCTCTGCTAATCCTTCCAAACCAATCTTTTAAAAGTGCCTCAAAACAACAGGAGTCAAAAACCAACAGCAAGACAGAGTGAGGTGGTTTTCCCACTGAACACAACTTGAAAGGTTGGCAGAGAGAATTGATTTTCAAGGGATTTCCATGGGATAAGAGAGAACCAGAAGTAAAGCTGCATCCAGAGGAGTGCTGGCTAACCACCCCCTCCACAGGTTCTGAGCTTAGGCATAGGCCAACTCCGGAATCCCAGGACCCTGCCTATACTAACAACAACAGAGCACCCCAGAGCTTAGACCACTCCCCTTGAAATCCCAGGCCCTGGCACCAGTCCACAGTGAGGCCTAGAAATTCATAGCCATTGGCCCTTTCAGGTCTGCATTGAGGTGAAAAATAGCTCCCAGTGCTGAGACCTGTAAGTCATCAACAAAGGAGACAGGATCAGCAGCTTTCAAAACTCAGTCCAGAGGCAAAAAAAAAAAAAAAAAAAAAAAAAAGACTGGGAAATGAGCAAGCAGCAAAAAAAAAAAAAAAAACCCACCACCTAACCCTAAAAAATTTCTATGGTGACAAAGAGCAAAGCATGGAATCAACAGGGAATGGACACTGAGATCCAAGCAACCATGTGCAAAACTTCAAAGAAAAATAGGAATTGGTCTCAGGTTCTGAAAGAACTCAAAAAAGAATTCAAAAATTAAATAAGACAGGTAGAAGAAAAATAGAAAAAAGAAATGAAAGCAATGCAAAAAGAAAATAAGCTTAAAAAAGCAAAATTGGTCAATTGGAAAAAGAGACACAAAAATCCAAAAATGAAAAGAGTTCCATGAAAAGCAAAATGGACCAAATGGAAAAGGAGAATCAAAAAGTTATGGATGAGATTCATTTTATAATTCTATTTATTTCTATTTCAATTCTTCCTCCCAAACATTTTTTTTTCATCTGTCTCCTCTATTCCTGTGACCACCTTGGTTCAAGACTAACTTCCTTTTCTCTCACCTAAACTATTGCAATACTACTCCTCCTTTATTTACAACTCTTAGGTCCCCCACTAATGTCCTTTGAAACTCAGTTTAAATGTCACTACTTGAAATCTTTCTGGATTCCCCCAGCTACTACTGCCTTTAACAAAAAAGTTACCTTTATTTCTTATATAAATATATATGTAAATTTTGTTTTACCCAAAAGATGTTAAGCTCCCTAAGGAAAGAGATAATATTATTTTGCTTTTGTATCCTCCCAGGACCTAGCACAAATCCAGGGACATAGTAAACATCAAAGAAATACTTATTATTTGACTGGTTTTGGTCTTACTTTTAAAAAGTTTATTTTTCTTTTCCTTTAGACCAATGATGGGCAAACTTTTTGAAGAGGGGGCCAAAGGAAAGGAAATGCTCATCTGTCAGTCTGTTTCTAAGGCAACTCTTTTGAAGTTTCATTGTATTGTATCCTACTCATTGTATTCGTCAGATTAGGAATAATGTTGTGAGGCTGGATAAAACATTTCAGGGAGCCCCATCTGGCCCTCGGGCCATAGTTTGCCCATCACTGCTTTAGACTATCAATGTGTTCCTTTTCTAGTGTTTTAAAGTACAAGCTTAACTCATTTACTCTTTTTTTATTTTATATTAATTATTAGTATTATAGTTAGTGATGTATTATTTATATAATTTAATAACTATTGATATAAATATTTGTCTTCCTAAGTTGTTTTGGTTGCATCATGTATACTAGCATAGATGGTACTGCTACAATTATCTTTTAAATAATTTGATATGGTTTTTTGTTTTCTTATTTAACCCAACCACTATTTATTAAAATGGGGGAGGGGATTCAGTTTCTGTGTAGTTTATAATTTTTCTTGGTGTTATTTTATTTTTTTTTATTGCATCATGGTCAAAAAATCTATCATAGATAAATTATCTTTATGAAGCATGTGATCAAATAGTGATCTTGAAAATAATATGTATTCACTATTTCTTCCATTTAATTCTCTCTATATGTAGGCACATAAAAATATGCTACATTTATTTATACATATATATGTATACACCCACATATAAATTAATTTCAACTTATGAAGTATCAAGGTTTAGCCTGTGATCTTTTAATATTGATTTCCTGCTATTATTATTATTCTATTACTTCTTTAATTGCATCATTCCTTTAAAAATTTGACTATCAAATTGTTTGGTACATATAAATTGAGAACTCTTAACACATTCAAGTTTTTCCCCCCACTCTTACTAATACATAACCCTTCTTTCAATTTTTTCCTAATTTGAATTCTGTTTTCTCAAATAGAATTTATATGGTCCTTGCTTTTTTTAATTTCAGTTTGTTTTTTTTTAAACCCTTGTACTTCGGTGTATTGTCTCATAGGTGGAAGATTGGTAAGGGTGGGCAATGGGGGTCAAGTGACTTGCCCAGGGTCACACAGCTGGGAAGTGGCTGAGGCTGGGTTTGAACCTAGGACCTCCTGTTAATTTCAGTCTTATGAAATATTTTAGAACCTCTTAACTTGTAAATTCCAGAATCATAAACAATAAAGGATAATTTCATTTAGTTTAACTAATAATTAAAGATATTCAAAATAAAACAAATTTTACATACCCCATTATATCTATCCAAATGATAAAAGTTATAAAAAACAAACAATGCTTATGGGGCCACATGGAAACAGATACACTCATTTAAAAAAATAAGAAATCCCAATCTTCTGTCTTGGAATCAATACTAAGTACTGGTTCCAAGGTAGAAGAGTGGTAAGGGTTGGGCAATTACAATTAAGTGACTTGCCCAGGTCACACAGTTAGGAAGTGTCTGAGGCCAGTTTTGAACTGAGGACCTCCCTTCTCCAGACCTGGCTCTCTATCCACTAAGCCACCTAGGTATCCTCACATTCATTCTTAGTTGATATAATCATAAACTTCTATAATCTTTCTGAAAAATAAATCTGACAATAAATGAAAAGGTTACAAAAATAACCAAAACTCTTCAACTAATAATTCCATTATTAGCAATTTAATCTGAAAGAGTTTTCTTTTTTCTTTTTTTTCTTTTTTTTTTCTTTTTTTTTTAAACCCTTACCTTCCATCTTAGAGTCAATTTGGCTTCAAGACAGAAAAGTGGTAAGGGCTAGGCAATGGGGGTTAAGTGACTTGCCCAGGGTCACACAGCTAGGAAGTGTCTGAGGCCAGATTTGAACCTAGGACCTCCTGTCTCTAGGTCTAGATCTCCATCCACTGAGCCACCCAGCTGCCCCCTGAAAGAATTTTCAAAAACATAAGCCACAAAAGAAACTGATTAAAGATTCCATAACATCATTATATGTCATATAAACAACATAAATTAGCCAGCAAGAGGAAAGTAATAAAATAAAAACAAAAAAAGTCTGAAAAGACCCTTATAAAATAATGCAAATAAAAAAGCAGAACAAGAATAAGATTTTTTTTTCATATGAGGAAACATGAATGAGAATGAATGACCAAAAAAACTTGATGAGTTTCAGAACAGAGAAAGTGAGAAGTATTATGTTATTTTATCTGAATTAATTCAGATTCAAATAATTAAGGAAGCATAGTTGTTGAAACTGATGTTCAATGATATTCTAATGAAATGTTTAATTTTAATTTGGTAAAATAGAATGTAAAACTAAAACTCTTCCAACACATGCCTCACAGTATCATTCAAGACTCTTGATAGATAAAAACACAGTAAAAAGAATTTTAAGTTATAACTCTAATATGTGAAATATTTATTTGTTTCAACTAAAAACTAGAAACAAAATGGGTGTCAATTAAGTAATGGCTAAACAAACTGTGGTCTATAAATGCAAACCAATACTATTAATATATAATAAAAGACAAATATGAGAAACTCAGAGAAACCCAAGAGGATCTGTAATACTAAAGGAAGCAGTCAGAAGGATCTGAGCTTAAATCTGTCCTGAGATACTCCCTAGCTCTGTGACTCTGGGGCAAGTCACTTAACCCTATTGCCTAGCCCTTGCCCTTGTGTCTTAGAATTGTAATTAGGACAGAAAGTAAGATTACTTGGGGAAAAAAATGAAAGTAACATTCAAAAGAGCACAGATCTGATTAACTATAATGACAAATGTTGGCCCCAGTCACTAGATGATAAAACACCTCCTTCCTTTCAGTAAAGAAGTAAGGAATAACAGGCATGCAATATAGTCTATATAATCAAATTATGTTGTATCATTAGTTTTACTTAGCTTTTCCTATTACAAGGGAACGTATGGCAACAACTAATTGTCCTATAAAAATAAAATTAGCAATAATTTTTAAATATTCATAAAACTAAGATAAATGTTCAACATAGTTGTTTGTAAGCATCATGGATTATGTTCTGTACAAAGTCTAATTGAAAGGCTTTCCTTGTTGTCCTATCTTGCCCTAGATAGATTAGGTTGTCCATATGTCCCTGTTTGTGCTGACCATCAAGTCTCAGAATACCATAAACTCTCATCAATAAAATTTATGGCCACTCAAAAGAGATCAGTCAAATGTACAAAAATATTTATAGCCGCGCTCTTTGTAGTGGCAAAAAACTAGAAAACGAGAGTATGCCCCTCAATTAGGGAAAGGCTGAACAAATTGTAGTATCTGTTGGTGATGGAATACTATTGTGCTGAAAGGAATAATGAACTGGAGGAATTCCATGTGAACTGGAAAGACCTCCAGGAACTGATGCAGAGTGAAAAGAGCAGAACCAGGAGAACATTGTATACAGAGACTGATACACTGTCGTAAAATCAAATGTAATGGACGTCTCTACTAGGAGCAATGCAAGGATCCGTAACAGTTCTGAGGGACTTATGAAAAAGAACACTACCCACATTCAGAGGAAGAACTATGGCAGTAGAAACACAGAAGAAAAACAACTGCTTGAATTGGATTGATGTGGATATGATTTGGGATGTAGATTCTAAACCACCACCCCAGTACAACTATCAACAATATGGAAATGGGCCTTGATTGATGACACATGTGAAAACCAGTGGAAATGCAGTTCAGCTACAGGGGGTGGGAGGGTGGGGTGGGTGGAGGGGAGAGTAAGGACATGAATCATGGAACCATGGGAAAATTTTCTAAAAATAAAAATTAAAAAAAAAAAGAGATCAATCAAGCAAAAATTTATATAAGAAACAAGGGCATGAAGACATAGTTCCAAAATTATAAAATAAAGCTGAATGAGTGTTGAGTCATTATTGAATATTCTATCTCAATACACACATATATTTATGATACATTTATCAAGCCATGTTAGTCAATGTGAGCCATGAGTTACAGGCAGAAATAGATGGTAAAATGATAACAGTGGAGGAATCTAACTTAAACCCTTTCAGAATAAGATAAATCTAACTAAAAATAAACTAGACTTAAGATAAGGACTTGAATGGAATCTTAGAAAATGTAGAGATTATAGACCTCAAGAAAACACTGAATGCAAACAGAAAGACATAAACCTACCTGTCAAATATGCATGGTATCTTCACAAAAATTATTGTTCTAAATTTTTATAAAGGCATAAAAACCTCACAAAGAAAAAGTAATACTAAACATAATTTGTAAACAACAATGTAATAAAAATTTTATTCAATAAATTGCCACTAAAAATTATTAAAAATTACTTGGAGACTAAATAATTTAATCCTAAATCCTAAATTCTCAAGTTTCTATGGGACCAAGAACAAATCATAGAAACAATAGATAATTTTATCAAGATAATGACAGGGCGACATTTTGAGGATGTAGCTAAAGCGGCCCTTAGGAGAAAATTTATATCTTTTGTCAATAACCAAGATAAAGATAAGATCAATGAATTGAGTATGCAACCAAAATAAATTTTTTAAACCCTAGAAAAATCAACAAATTAAGCTTTTCCCCCAATTAAACACCAAAACAAAAATTCTATACATCAAAGAAGAGACTGACAAAATTTGAAGTAAAAAAGAAAACCTACTGAAGTAATAAATAAAACCAGGAGCCAGCTTTAGTAAAAAAAAAAAAAGGACAAACCATTAACTAATTTGATTTTAACAAAAGAAAACCAAACTACCAATATAAAAAGGGGAAAGAAAAATTCACAAGCAATGAAGATATTTTAAGAATTATAACTTGCTTTATACAGCTGTATGCCAATAAAATTGAGTCTAAATAAAATGAATATATTTACAAAAATATAAAATTATTAACAGTTTAAATTTATTAACAGTTTAAATAATCTAATCTTAGAAAAAAAAGAATTGAATAAGCCATGAATTCTACCAAACTCCTTCTTTGATATAAACATGGTTTTGATAGCTAAATCAAGAAGAGTCAAAACAAAGAAAATCAATGGGCTGGCCAAGGGTCAACAAACAATGGTCTGTGGTCCAAATTCATAAAATCCATTCTTAGCTTGCTGGCCATTTAAAAACAAGCAGTAGACCACATTGGGACCATGGGTTGTGGTTTTCCAATCCCTAATCTATGGTTTTCTTTCCCTGTTTTGACTCTTTTAGGTTTAGATATCACGACCACACTTGTATCAAAGAAGGATTTTTGTAGGAACTCTTCCGACTTTTTCAAACAATTTATATATTACTAGAATTAAATGTTCACAGTACCCCTAATTAATATTCATGAAAAACATAAAATAATTTATTAGCAAGGAGATCAGAGCAGATGATGACAAAGATTCTACACTATGACTAGGCTGTATTTATAGTAAGAATGAAAGGCTTCTCTACTATTAGGAAAATTATGCACATAAATGACAACATTAATAATAAGAACAAAAATCATATGATTATATCAAAGAAAAAAGCTTTTGACAAGATACAACACCCATTCCTATTTAAAACACTAGAAATTAAAGGAATAAAAAGAGCTTTTCCATATATGACAGTAGTATCTCCCTTAAACCAAGAGCCAGTATTATCTATAATGGGGATAAAAAATAGAGGTCTTTCCAATAAAATCAGGGTAAAGTACTCAATATAGTAGTAGAAATGCTAGCTATAGCAGTGAGACAATAAAAAGAAATTAGGGGAATACATATAGGCAAAGAAGAAACTAAATTACCACTTTTTTGCAAGGGATACAAACCTTAAAGGACCCTAAGAAAGCCAACTAAAAAACTAATCAAAACAACTTCAGCAAAGTTGCAGGATATAAAATAAACCCACAAAAATTATAAGCAATTTTGTATACTACCAAGAGAGAAAGAGACGGAGGGAGGAATAGAAAGGGAGGGAGAGAGGGAGAGAGAATACATAAGAAAGAGATAAAGACATTCCATTTAAAATAATTACTGGGGGCAGCTGGGTAGCTCAGTGGATTGAGAGCCGGGCCTAGAGACAGGAGGTCCTAGGTTCAAATCCGGCCTCAGACACTTCCCAGCTGTGTGACCCTGGGCAAGTCACTTGACCCCCATTGCCTACCCTTACCAATCTTCCACCTATAAGTCAATACACAGAAAGTTAAGGGTTTAAAAAAAAAAAGTAAAAAAAAAATAATAATAATTACTGAAAGTATAAGATATTTGGAAGTTGACCCGATCAGACAAATACATGGGAACTATATGAACACAATTATAAAATACTCTGTATACAAATAATTGAAGAGTTATTAATTGCTCATAGATTGGCTAACCCAATATAATAAAAATATCAATACAACTAAATTAATTTCCTTATTCAGTGTCATATCAATCAGAAGAAAACAGAAGATATTTCAGAAAGGAACACAGGCAAACAGAATAGAAAGGGAATCAGATGATTGGTTCAAAAGCCCAACTGTGTTATTCACAGTCTATTAGGGGAAGTGATTCTACCTCTCTAGGCACTAGTCAAACTGTAGGATCTCCAAGATCTCTCTAAGCTCCAACCCAGAGGATCATAGAGGATGTAGTCCAAGTCTTTCATCTTACAAATTTGTATTTTTCTATTACTGTAAAAGTTTACAAAATACCTTCCTCCAAACAATACTGAAAAGTAGTCATGGAAGTATATTGTTAACTAGAGAACATGTCTGTTATTGGAAGTACTTATCTAAAGAAATATTTCTCCATCATTTAATATTTATTCCCAACTGCCCAATTCAAAATAAATAGGTTGCCATAGAAATCATCTACCAATTATTTAAAGAACCATGCAATGAAGAAAGGTTGTTCTCCAGGAAATTAGCTCAAACAGATGTCCTTCATTTCCCTTAATAAAGAGAAAAGCAAATAGCTAACTCACATCATTAATAAGGTAATTAAACCTAAAGATATTATTAACCATCTAAATTTTAAAAGGTTTAAAGCTCCCTTTGACAATAAAATTATAAACAGAGAAGCTCACACATAATTGTCTAGGTTTATTTTTCTAAATGAAAGTATTTTTTATGTTGCTAGTGGATATAATAGGCTAACTTCTCAATACCGACAAAATTAACTCCCCAATTACAAAAGAAAAATGATGACTTACTTATTGCTTTTTCCAGATAGAAAATAACAGGGTATAACTTATTATGTATGAATTATAAGGCAATTCTGTACAGAACAGATATACAAATAATGGTTAAGATTTAAATGATATTAAACTTTCTAATGAAGTATGTAATTGACATAGGAGACAAAGGACACATTTAATTAGAAATTGAATAATGTGAAAAAGATGCTTTAGTAAATTTCAAATGGAACAAGTCCACAGATAGAATAAGCAAAACACTAAATAAAAGTATTTTATTTAACCAAGAGCTCTGTAAAGTATTTTTTTCACCTTAAGTATTCCGGTAAAGCATCCTAGAGTCACAAATTAACATTTTAGATTTACTCATGCCCTAAGTTCATCCCTCTTTGCTTTAAAAAAAATCCAAGAGTATCTAATCCACCTGAGCTTTTTGTTCTTGTTTTTCAGTCATTTTAGGACTCGTGTCCAACTCTTTGTGACCCCATCTGAGGTTTTCTTAGCAAAGATTCTAGAGTGGTTTTGTTACTTTCTTCTCAAACTCATTTTCAAATGAGGATACTGAGGCAATTAGGGTTAAGAGTCTTGCCCAGGGTCACACAGGAAAACGAGTCTTCCTGACTCCAGTCCCAGTGCTCTATTCATTGGGCCCCTTAGTTGCTCCCACCTAAGCTAGTTTACAACAAATCTTGTATATTCATCTAAATTCAAACAACCAAATATTAAAACAGTGAGCTTCCAAAAAGTGGATATCATTTTTCATCATGTGTTTTGTTTTTGTTTTTTACTGAAAAATTGACTACGTAAAAAAGTAAGGCAAGGAGGCATAAAAGTTAAGAATGTCAAAAGTTACTCACATTTTCGATCGCTTCTGTCTGTTCATTGCTGTAATCTCTATACTGCCCCAGCATCTGGTCAACTTGTCGGAGGTTTCGATTGGTATCCTTAAAAAAGAAATCCCATGATTTTAACTGTTCTCAAATATTGTTCCATACCCCTAGACTCCCACAATATGTATCTTAAGAGAATGACAAATGTTTAGTTCACTAATTTATACTGTGTGTTTTTATGTCACATCTATCAAACTATTTTATAAATATCAATATCACTCTAGGCCAGAAATGTGTCTATCTCCTTTGTATTAATAAAGAACCAAACCAAATTTTAAATTCTCATTCAAGTAACAGAACAAGTTAATAACCAAACCAGGAACAGAACTTAAGCATTCTAGCTAGAAATACTTTTGTCTCACCACTAATCCATTACAAAAGACCAAACCAATTTAATGATGTATAACAAATAAACAAAGATCAGTGCTGTTCACATCAAAATGTATTTTTTTTATGACTTCAATTTAGGAAAATCAAAAAAGGTGTTAGTGTTTAGCCTTTACCTAACAGATAATGTTGTCTCAGTTAATACAAAAAACAAAGGAAAAAAAAACATTTCTATCAGAAAATTCTGTTAGACAGTAGAATTATGAACTTAGAATTGAAAGAGACTTTAGGGGTCTCCTACAGATGAAGACAGTGAAGCCTAGGAAAGTTTGGTGTACCATGAAAGATCAGAGGGAAGTAAGTGACAGAGGAAGGGCCTGAACCCCCAAGTGCTTTTTATTCCAAATCAAAACTCTTTATTTTGTATTTAACCTATGATTTCATCAGTATAAGGGAATTCCCAGAGAGGAAACTCCATCTACCACTGTAAATCAGCACCTGCTCTGGAACTTGAGAGTCTGAGGATAGTCCAGAGCAATGAGAGGTAAAATCACTGGCAGCGAATCACCATGAGGATGTAATCAGAAACAGAACTCTGACCCAGGCCTTTCTGCCTCCAAGGCCTGCTCTCTAGGCACTATGTCACATTGTCTCCCTTAATTATTAATTATAAAAACTGCCAAACAGGTAACAGGTATAAATCTCAACAGGATCCATTTAAGTCAAATAAGTTGGTTCTGAAAGTTTATCAGACATATTAAATTTCATCTTCATAAATTGTTATTCTACTCTCCAATAAGGTCTGCTCCAGTGCCTTTTTGTTATGAACATGACCCATGTTCTATTCCAGGAGAATGTGAGCTGTGATAGTTCCTATCAAACTTGAGTGGCTTTGACTATAAGCCAGGGACAGTGTGCATGTCTATTATCTGAGGACCAGCATAGACTGAAGGCACATCCTCAGAAGCTTGATTTATCAGGCGATGAAATTTTGGGGCAAAGAAACTCAGAGACCATCTAAAAGATGTAGAGGGATTGCATTTACAATAAGGGGTTCCCACTGTCTCAGAGGAAGAAGTAGCCATAGCAACAAAATTAAAGATCCTTGAAGTCTGTTTTGTCCCTAAATTACCCTCTTTAAAAGCCTGGGACTATGCCTTAGTCATGCTAAAAGCACTTTCAAAACCCAAGACAGTATCTTAATCCTAATAGGTACTTAAATATTTAATGAATCACTAAGTAAAAGTACAAACAACTAAAAGTCAAAGACCATTTCTAACAAAAGATAAGGTAAGGGTAGTAAGAAAAGGAAAATAGATTATAATCAACTCTTTTCTCTTTGGCTTTGTCCTCCTACCACCTAGTAGATTATTTCTCATGTTTTTTTTTTTCTCAAAAAGGGACAGGAAGCTATATCTCATGCCTTAAAATCAGTACTTGGCCAGAATCCTCACCATTATTCAGTCTAGACTAGAGCCATATCTTTCCAGTAGATATTCACACTATTAAAAATGGTATCTGTGGTCTATTTTACTAAAAAACAAAAATCAAAAACCTCAACTCCAAATCACAAGTTGTGTAAGGAGCTGCTAGCTTTTTTCATTACACTATATTTTAAAATAAAATAAACTTTAGACTCATCCTATATAAACTATTATAGACGACCATTTGAAAATTTACCTGTAAAGTACTTGTTAAGGTGTGGATTTTTGCAGTAACATCTGCAGCATGGTCATGGCGGTTGTGAGGTTTCCGCCAATCCAATCGACTATGAAGATAGTACTCTGACTCACTGGATGATTCTGCCATTGTGATCTTCAAATTCTTTCTTTAGAAAAAAAGAAGAAGAAGAAGAAGAAGAAAGCAAAATAGTTGCCCTAAATATAGTTTGTTAAGTTGTACTAGGATAAGAAGGAAAGCTGATGACTGCAGAAAAATCTTTGCACCGAATATCTCTAATAAATCTAAAATATAAAGGAATATAACACAAATATATAAGGCCAAGAATTATGCTGATACAGATAACAATAAATGGAAATAAACAAAATGTTCTCAAAAGAAAACAGACAAACTACTAATGGACATATGAATGATTATCCCACATTACTGTCACTAAGAGAGACAGAAATACAAATCAAAAAACTTTGAGGTTTCACCTCACACTCAACAAATTGGCAAAGAAAACAAAAGATAGAAATAGTTGATGTTAGAGAAGTGTGCAGAAATATAAGCACATTAATTTATTAATTATTGGTGGAACTTTGAATTGGCCCAATCATTCTAGAAAACATGGAATTATGCTAAGAAAGTAACCAAAATATCTATTCTCTTTGCCACAGAGAATTCATTACTAGGCATAGATGTTAAATAAGTCAAGGATGAATATAGTAGTAAAATATGATAAAGCAAAGCGGCATTTTTGTGGTAGCAAAGAACTAGAAATAAAATACTATAGAAGATTATCCATTCTATAATGGCTGATTATGGTAGGTGAGAATATTAGAATATTACTGTACTGCAAGAAATGGAGTAACAGGAAAAAAATAAAAATTACAGAAAAACAGAAGCTGAATTTTATATATACATATATGTGATTATGTATATATAATGAATATGACAATGTAAATTCAAAGAAAAAAACTGAATTGTGTAATTTTAATGACCAAGTTTGACCTCAGAAAATAAAAGAGAAAATGCACATCACTTCTTCCTTTGCAGAAGTGAGAGATTATCAGTGTCCAATACTGCATATACTGTCAAACTCAGTTATATGTCATTTAGTTTTGCTGACCTGCCAATTTTTCACCTTTTTTTAAAAATCTATAATAAGGATGGTTCAGAGAGGAATGTGATATGAAAATAAACAATATCAACAAAAAAGTTATTCACTTACAAATAATAATTAAATTTTAAATAAATATAATCACATAAAAGTGATACAAAATGTGTGTTATTGATAAGTAATAAGTAATTATATGTATATCTAAGCAATATCTACAAAGAAAAACCAATACTAAAGTCAATCAAATTCTAAGGAATATAAAAAGATAGAAGACTAACATTTTAATAGCCTAATTCTAATCCTCTTTCCCTCAATCCTCCCAAAATAAATCAATGCATCTAGTCCTCTTCATATATTCCAAGAAGGAAAAATTAAAAACTATTCCCCATAATTGCACAGAGAAAGGGAGCATGTTGTATTTCAATGAACAGCAGAGTCAGAGGGACTATATTCAAATCCCAGTTCTAACATTTAACAGTTGTGTTAGACTTGTCTTTAGGTTTCAAGTATAAAAATAAAGGGGTAGCCCAAGGTAGTCTCTAAAGGACTTTATGATTCTAAATCTTATGTTTGTACTTTTTAAAAAAAATACTTTATGATAGCAACTCTTACTGCAAAACAATCTTCATTAATAGAATTTGCTTTTTTATTTTGTTTTTGTTAGGACAAAGAATTGAAGGAATAGCTAGCTCCTTATAATGCGAGCTAGAGATATAGTCAGTATTAACTTCTCTGTCTCAAGCAATTCCTTTCACTGTCCTATCCTCTACCTCCCCTAAGAAAATATCGTCACCTCAAATAGATCCTTGACATTCAGTAGAAAGCCTTTTAGCATAAAATTCAATGGCAGTTTCTACTTAGTCCTTCTAATTGATACAAAGGTGCTTATAGCACCTAACAAGCAACTTGAAAGGAAAGGAAATCCCAAATTTAAATATTATAATGCTCTGAAATTTTTCTCCCTCTCTTTATGGCCTCCATGATATCATCTAAAATCATCTTTCCCTTATTATAGTATTTTTCAGAACTGAAAAAATGATAATGGAAGAAATCTTAAATTAAAATTACATTTAGCTTTGACCCTTAGTTCACCACAGTCAGGGTGATGTCAATAAAAGGGAAACAAAATTCTTAAAGGCTAATAAAAATTAATAAAAATGGAAACTATGAACCTATATATAATCTATAATCACACCCATTTTAGCATCATTTTAGGTTAAAAATATCAGATAACAGTGACTTATTCAAGGGATTCTATTATACTTTTTTTAGACAATACAAATATCCAGGGTCCTACCTCTGTGCTAGATTTTAATAATGAACGTTAAAAATCCAATGATACTTATCTTCCTACTTCTCATAAATATAGTTATGGGATCTTAAGTCATCCCTGGGTAAAGCATGGTCCCATTCACAAAAAAAATTATTTTTATTCCAATAAGTTGCAATTCTTGGAACTAAATTCATTTCAAGAAATAAGCAGAGAAAAATCTGTTTTCTATAACTATTGAGAGTAACAGAAAGAAGATAAAGAATGATAATAACCATCTTTGGGTTATTTTGGTTTTCCATGAGGTATCAACTTTTTTAAAACAATAATCTTCCACCTATGAGACAATACAATACAAGTACAAGGGTTTAAAAAAAATGATAAAAAAAAATAAAAAAAAACAGACTACATACTTTTAGTAAGAAAGAATCATGATTTCCAGCACAAGAGATTCACCAGTGCACATTTAAAATGTCAGCTACTGTTAATTCCAAAAGCTGGGGCAACAAATGAAGGATGTTCAGTCTCCTGGATCTGATGGTATACCTGTAGAGAAAGTCAAATATAAAATAAAGATGGGAGATAGTGGGTACATGGAACATTCGGAAAATATCACAGTTCTTCAAGGACTTGAGGTTCATGGCCTAAAAATCCAACCATGACAAAAAGAGGAATTATTTGCTTTTCATTGGTGGTAAAAGTTTAATCAGTTCTCTTATACAGCTCCATCAAAAATGTGCAACCAGGACCACATGAAGGATCAGAAACAGTGCAAAATAAGTACTGGAAGCAGCCAAGACTTCCACACTGACATCACTGAACTAAGAAGTTTTCTGTTGTTAAGTTTTAGTTTTCGTTTTTTTACAGTATTAAACAATTTCGACACTAAAGAAGTTCACAAAAATGAGTAACCCTACTGGTTTTATTGAATTGCGTTTAATATTTTAAAAGCTGCATGTAACATATTCACAATTATACTTGCACATACATAAAATCCTCTTTTCCTGAGTTTTGACATGTTTCTTCCATGAACAGGGCAGTGTTTATACTTGTTAATGTTTGTCCAGCTCATTAATTTTTTTTTTAATTTTTTAAAAGGACAAAAAAAGACTAGTGCTATAAACAGCTCATTTTGTGATGTCAAAGATCTAGAAACTAATGTCTATCAGTGGGGGAAATGCCTAAACAAATTATAGCATATGGAGTACTACTGAGTTGTAAAAAATGTCAAAAGGAATGGTTTCAGAGAAACTTAGGAAGATTTGTGTAAACTGGTGTAAAGTGAAGTGAGCAGAACCAGGAAAAGAATTTATATAACAACAAATAACCTTGAAAGATTTAAGAACTCTGATGTTCTAACCACAATTCCCAAGAACAATGCTCAAGTGAAATACCAACATCCAACTGGCATGGGCTCTGATACAGGATGGACTTTGAAAACGGGCTCAAGATGGAATGAAACATACATTTTTGGATTTAGCAAATATGTGGATTTATTTATAAAATCTTCAGTTGGCATTCAAAGGCTTTCACAATCTGGTCTCCTTTCCAGTATGGTTATACTTTTCTCTCCTCCAAGTTCTTTTCAATCCAATGAAACTGGCCTTCTTGCTCTCCTTTACAAAAGACAGTCACTCTTTCCCCGTCTGTTCCCAAATATCCTCTCTCCTCATTTCCAAGTTCAAAGGCTTCATTCAAGTCCCAACTAAAATCTCAGTTGTATAGGAAGCCTCTCCCAAACCCTCTTAATGCCAGTGCCTTCTCTCTCTTCTCATGTTGTTCTCCCCTGCCCCACTAGACTGCAATAGGCATGAATAGAATGCAATAGATTACATCCAAATAAATATGAAAGAGAATCAGTATCAAAAATATCAAATAAATAGATGATAAAAAATCAAACGGGCTGCTAACATGACAAGAATGAGGTATGGACAATGTATAGCCCATGTGTGCCACTGGTATTCTTGTAATGTCAAGATGCAAAGATTTATAGGACATGGACAAGAGTTGCCCAGAATTTTTATAGACACACATGGGTTACAATCTACATCAATTAAGGGACTATTCATCTCATTGAAATCACAGGTCTACTAAAATATTTCTTAAATCAAAATAATATTTTCTAACATTTCTTTCTATCCTCCTGTTTACCCACCTTTATGCTAAATTCCATGAGTATCAGGATATTAACTGACTTGGTTTAGAATATCTCTTAAAGTTCCTTAGAGAATTTCTCTATTTCATTCTCCACAACAGATCTTAAAAATAAGCTTCCATTATCTATGATCCCTTTACCTAAACTTATCATAAACAATGCAAGGTAGCATGACCAGTGGTTCCACTAAAAGATGTTTACTGCTGCCCTTTGCTACATGATAAAAATTAACTTTACCAGCTCCTTTATTACTTTCTCTAAAGGCAGCCTACAAGGCATAAAAGGCAAGATAGTGAATCAGAAAGAGTACTGACCTTGGAGCCATAGAACCTAGGTTGAAATGGCAGATCAACCACTTATTATTTGTCATTTCTGCATCCTAGTTTCCCAGTCTCTAAATTGAAGAAGTTGGACTAGATTATCTCAGAAATCCCTTCTAGCTATAAAATCCCATACTTGTAGGATTATAGGAAGATGAATACCAAGTTCATTATCAATTTGCAAGTATTTACCTCTACTTAAGGATCTGATTAAAAAAATAAGGGTTTAAAAAATATGAACAGGAATTTCTCAAAGGAAGAAATCCAATCTATCAACAATCATAAGGAAAAAAATTTTAAACCACTAATAATTAGAGAAATGCTATGCCTCACACATCAGATTGGCAAACATGAAAAAAGAAAAGAAAACGATTATTGGAGTGGCTCTAAAAGAATAAACACATTGATGTAATATTGTTGGAGCTGTAAAATGGTAGAAAACAATTTGGAATTATGTTCCAAAAGTCACTAAACTATGGATACTTTTTGATCCAGTAATAATACCATTAGTAGGCATATATCCCAAAGAGATCAAAGAAAGAGGAAAAAAGATTCTTATATACAAAAAAAATTAAAAGGGACTCTTTGTTGCAACAAAAAACTAGAAGCAAAGGGGATCCCCAATAATTAGAAAATGGCTTAATAAATCATGTTATATGAATGTAATAGGATAGTAATATTATATATAAGAAATGTCAAAAGGGATAGTTTCAGAGACACGTGGGAAAACCTATATGAATTAATGAAGAGTTAAGAGATCAGAACCAGAACAATTTAGATAATAACAATACTATAAAGAAAAACAAATTTAAAAGACTAAAGAACTGATCACTCCAATGACCAAACCATAACTATAGACAACTGAAAATAGAGGGAGGAGAAAATCTGAAGGAAATAGGGTTTGGGTTTTTTTTTGTTTTTCAATAAGGACTTAACTCTACAAAGTAGGCTCAGGCCATATATTTAATGTGTGAGTAAATTTCAAATGTAGAGTCATCTACTAATTAATTGCCAATCATCAACAACTGGCCACATCTACAAGCAAATAAGCTGAGCTGGCTGAAAATACTAGATCAACTGAGTAGTAATACAATACAATTTGGTGATTTCAAAGTAGCTATGATTTCTGTTTTTCAAGTAATGGTCATTGAGCACAGCTTCAATGCTTATTTAGTGTTACTGTGAGTCTATTAATTAATATAAAATAGCAGAGATAAAATTTTTCCAACAGCTAAAACTAGCTTGTTTGCTTGTACTCTTTCTTCTCCTTTTTAAATACTAACTCTGATATGGGTTGAGGCAGACATGATTGGGGGACGTAGGCTCTAAACTACCACACCAATACAACTATCAACAATTTGGAAATAGGTCTTGATCAATGACACATGTTAAAGCCAGTGGAAATGTGCATCGGCTAGGTGGGGGGAGGAGGTGGGGGCGGGGTGAAGGGGGAAAGTAAGAGCATAAATCATGAAACCATGTTAACTTTTCTAAAAAATAAATATTAATAAATGTTAAAAAAAGGAAAATTTAATTAATTAGTTAATTAATTAATTAATGCTAACTCCATATTTTAGTCAACATGAAAAAATTATGGATTTCCATTGGGGATTTCCATACCTCAATATTTCAAGATTTCATTTCAACATGGATCCCCCTCTAATATCATATACCTGTAACAGCAACTCAATAGATGATCTTTAGGAGCTACTGAAACTAAAAATATCCTCACTATAAAGCTAACCAGGGTTTCTCAAAACTTGACTTTTGGACAACCAGATAGGTATTCTGCTGGCACAGCCTTCAAAAATCCAGTGTTTTCTTTATATCACAATAAGTCATGAAGTTGGGATTTTTGTAGAGAATTTCATACTTTCACTTAAACCTACAGGAAATGCACAGGAGATAGGCATAGAGGGGGAAGGAGGGTGAACTCAAAACAAAATATCACTTAAAATGCCATTCAAAGACAATTAAAAGCATGGGGCAGCTGGGTAGCTCAGTGGATTGAGAGTCAGGCCTAGAGATGGGAGATCATAGGTTCAAATCCAGTCTCAGACACTTCCCAGCTGTGTGACCCTGGGCAAGTCACTTGACCTCCATTGCCCACCCTTACCACTCTTCCACCTAGGAGCCAATGCACAAAAGTTAAGGACTTAAAAAAAATTTTTTTAAATTTTAAAAAAGACAAAATCAGAAAGAGAAAATATCCTACTGCAAGAGCACAAAAAAGAAATTACTTTATTAGTTTAGAATTTTATACATAATTTTAAAATCACTTCAACTATACAAGTTGAGGGCAAAAATTAAGTAAATAAAAGAAAACAGAAAACTTACAAGTTCAGGGAAATGGCATTTATTACAAAGCCACCCAACTCTTACTTTCCTAAAGTCTTTTAAAAAAGTCCAGGGCTCAAAAGAAGACATGCAATACTATAAGAAAAATTTGTTCAGCTACTGCTGACAGATTTATATCTTAGAGATGCCTTATAGTCTCCACTCCAAATAATGAATTTTAACAATTTGTTCCTCCTAAGAATTTAACTATTTATAACAAATGTCTACATGTTACCCTGATCATGGTGATCAGAGACAACGTGATTATCACCAAACTGCTTTAGGAGGACTAACAATGAGCTCTGGGGAACTCAAGTCAACTTCTTTTTTATTCTGATCTAAAAACTCATTAAATTTTCTCAATTATAATGATAGACATTTATATGGGAGAAAAGCAATTTATTGATTCTCAGGTCCCTTTTCCTCAGAAGCCATTTTTAAACAATTAGAAGCTGTTCTATCATAGATAAGCTCTAAATATCAAGGTGATTATTCACAAAGGCTGACAAGTCCAAGTTAAGTAAGTAATTACTCTTTTGGTTGCTGAATGAAACCTTGAAGTCACTAGTCTCAAAAAATACTTTCTAGCTAAATAAAATTACATTTAAAAATTTGAAATTTAGCCACTAACAAATTAAGTTTTAATTGTATTTCTGCATTATCAATTATCCCACCCCTAAAAAATGTACATGGATTGTATTATTGTGATTTTTTCCCTTGATTATTTTTCTATCTTTATAATGTATTTAATATGAATGTGTTGCTTTCCTGTTATCTTTAATTATATTATTGTAATCAGTGCATACAATGTTTTTTGGTTCTCTTTTCTTTATTTGCCCTCAGCTTTTATAACCTTCCCATATTTCTTTGAATTATTCACATTTGTTTTCTTAAGGCCCAATAACAATGTATTACATTCACATACCTGAATTTGTTCAGCCAATTCCCAATCAAGAGACACCTAGTATGTTTCCAATCTTTGAACAACACAAATAGTTCAGAATATTTTTGTACAAATATTTTCTTGTCCATATATATATACCAAAATTATTTTCAACAGCGGTTTTTGTGCATCATAGCAAAGAATCAGAATTAAAGGAGTTGCCCATCCACTATGGAATGTTTCGGGTTTTTTTAAGTGTCAACTATGGCCAAAATAGAATATTACTGTACTTTAAAAATATGATGACTATGTAGAGAAGCATGTGAAGTTATATGAAATATGGCCATCACCATTATTATCATCCCCCAAAACTGTTACACCTGCCCAGAAAAAGCCCTCCCTTTGAAACAAGTATAATCAAACAAATCTACACATTGGCTTATATCTGCAAATTTATGTCACTTCATTACTAATATATCACATCTCTGTCAACCATAGGAGAATATTCTCTACTGATCTTCTAGAGTTATTCATTTTATTGATGAAAGCTCTTAAGTTTTCCAAAGTTGTATTCTTTCATAATGTTGTATAAATTGTTCTACTGGTTCTACTCCCTCTCCATTTATTTATACTAGTCTTTTGTCAAATATCTCTGAATCTATTCCTTTCATCATTTCTTAGGACACGAAAATATTCATAAATTAATAATACAATTTTTTCAGCTATCCCCCAATCAATAAACACTCAATTGTTTCTCATTGTTTATTATCAGAAAGGGCTAATGTAATTATTTTGTACATATGGGCCCTTTCCTTAATCTCTTGGTGGTATATACCTAGGATTGCTTATTGTTACGTCAAAGTATAACCTCAGCTTAGTGACTTCAGAGGTATGTAGTACAACCAAACTAAGAATTACTGAGATAAGTACAGTATGACAGGTTGAGAGCATGATGACCATTGAGAAATGTGTTCACATAGGACAGTGATTCCCAATGTGGGCGCCACTGTCCCCTGGTGGGTGCTACAGCAATCCAGGAGAGTGGTGATGGCCACAGGTGCATTTATCTTTCCTATTAATTGCTATTAACATTTTTTAAAAATTAATTTCCAGGGGCGCTAAGTAATATTTTTTTCTGGAAAGGGGGTGGTAGGCCAAAAAAGTTTGGGAACCACTGACATAGGATATCAGTGGCTACAGAAAAGTCTAGTGAGAAAGAAGGTGATTAGACTGCTCTTTATATATCTGAATCAATTCCTTATGTATTGTGAATATTGGGCTTTTTATAAAAGAAATGTGCTAAAAAGATTTTTTCTGAGTTAAAAATTTCCCTTCATAATTTAATTGCAAAATATTTGTTACACAGAAAATGTTCAATTTCACATAAACAAAATTGTCCATTTTATCTTTTGGAATCCTCATTATATCTTTCTCTCCTAATTACATGTAAAAAAAGTTTCCAATTCATTTTAAATTTTGAGTCTCAAATTTTCTCCCCAAACCCCCACCAAAATGGCAAGCAATCTGATATAGATTCTACATGTGCAATCATGTAAACATTTCTCCATAGAAATTTTTTTGTTGAAAAAAACTTGAATTAAAAAAAATTTTAAGAAAAAAGTGAAAAAAGGCTTGCTTTGGTCTAGATTCAGACTCCATTGGTCCTTTCACTGGAAGCAGATGGCACTTTTTATGATGAGTCTTTTGAGACTGTCCTGAATCATTGTATTGCTCAGAATAGCTAAGTCATTCACAGTAATTCATGGTACAGTATTGCTGTCATTGTGAACAACATTCTCTCGCTCTACTCACTTCACTCTGCTTCAGCTCATGTCTTTCCAGATTTTTTTGAGTTCCTCTTGTACAACATATCTTATAGCAAATAGTATTCCATTATAATCATATAACTTACTCAGCCATTGATTGGTATCACCTAACATTCCAGGTCTTTGCCTCCACAAAAAGAGTTACTTGAAATATGTTGATACATATAAGTCTTTCTCTTTTTTGTTTTATATGAAAAATCAGGTTTTTATTAGAAACTTGTAAAAAAAATTTTTTTTACTAATTACGATTACTATGTATTACTCTCCATCCTATTGTCCTCCATTTATCTTCTTCTCTCTCCTTTCATTGTCCTTCACCATCCGCAAATTTGCCTGCTTTTCTATTCTCCCCCACCACACTTTCCTATAAGGTAAAATAGATTTTTATGCCAAACTGATTGTGTATGTTTTTCCCTCTTTGAGTCAATTCCAATGAGAGTAAGGTTCAAGTGCTCCCCTCCCCACCTCTTCCATCTTCCCTTCCACTGTAAAAGCTCTTTCTTGCCTTTTTTTTAGATAATTTCCCCCATTCTTTCTCCCTTCCCCCTTTTCTCAATGCAGTCTTCTTTCTCACCTCTTAATTTTTATATCATTCCATCATATTCAACTCACAATCTTGCTGTGTGTGTGTGTGTGTGTGTGTGTGTGTGTGTGTATGTACACATAACTTCTAACTGCCCTACTAATAAAGTTCTTAGTAGTTACACTCATCATCTTCCTAGGTTGGTATATTAACAGTTTAACCTTATTGAATGTCTTTTGATTTCTCTTTCTTGTCTACCTTTTTATGTTTCTTTTGAGTCTTGTATTTGAAAGTCAATTTTCTCATTCAGCTCTGGTCTTTTCATCAGGAATGTTTGAAAGTCCTCTATTTCATTGAATATCCCTTTTTTTTCACCAGAAAAATTATGTTCAGTTTTTGCTGGGTAAGTGATTCTTAGTTGAAGTCCTTAGCTCCTTTGCCTTCTGGAATAGCATATTCTGATCCTTTAATATAGAAGCTGCTAAATCTTGTATTTTTCTGATTGTGATTCCATAATATTTGAATTATTTCTTTTTGCCTGCTTGCAATGTTTTCCTTGACATGGGAGTTCTAAATCTGGCTAAAATGTTCATGGGGGTTATCCTTTGGGGATCTTGTCTAGGAGGTGGTCAGTGGATTCTTTCCATTTCTATTTTAGTTCCAGAATATCAGGGAAGTTTTCCTTGATGATTTCTTGAAAGATGATGTCTAAGCTCTTTTTTTTTACCATGGCTTTCAGGTGCTCCAATAATTCTTAAATTATCTCTCCTGAATTGATTTTCCAAGTCAATCATTTTTCTAATGAGATGCTTCATATTTTCTTCTATTTTTAAATTTTTGCCTGTTTGATTATTTCTTGATGTCTCATGAAGTCACTAGCTTTCACTTGCCCAAATCTAATTTTAAAACATTATTTGTCTTCAGCAAGCTTTTGTACCTACTTTTCCATTTGATTAATTCTGCTTTTTAAGAAGTTTTTCTCTTGGGGGAAGCTGGATAGCTCAGTGGATTGAGATACAGGCCTAGAGACGGGAGGTCCTAGGTTCAAATGTGGCCTCAGACACTTCCCAACTGTGGGACCCTGGGCAAGTCACTTGACCCCCATTGCCTACCCTTATCACTCTTCTGCCTTGGAGCCAATACACAGTATTGACTCCAAGACATACGGTAGGGTTTAAAAAAAAAAAAGAAAGAAAAAAAGAAGTTCTCTTGAGGAGATTTCTATGCCTCTTTAACCAATTGGCCTATTCTATTCCTTTAATATATTATTTTCTTCAGTATTTTTTGTGCCTCCTTTACCAAACTTGTTGACTCTTTTTTTCATGATTTGCCTGTATCACTCTCATTTCTTTTCCCACTCTTTCTTCTACCTCTCTTAATTGATTTTTTAAAAAATGTTTTGATCTCATCCACTAATTCTTTTGGGGCTTGAGACCAATTCATGTTTTTCAGGGAGGCTGTCGAAACAGTAGCATGGATTTTGTTGTCATCTTCAACATTTGTGTTTTGGTCTTCTCTGTCACCAAAATATCTATGTTGAGTTTGTTTTTGTTCATTTTCCAGCCTTCTTCTTTTCTTTGAACTTTAAGAAAGTGTTTACATTGGGCTATGTTCCTGTGGTAAAGGGAGCACTGTTCTAAACTTCAGGTTTTTTATGCAACTGCCCTCAGAGTTAGATGTAAGGATCCATAAGTTTTCAGTCCTTTCAAGGTGCTGTGATCTAAGAAGAAGTGTGTGCAATACTTTCCCAAGCTGTGCTCTGGCTATGAGCAAACACAAGCACTCTATTCTGCCTTAGAATTGTGACTGGAGTCCTACTGCTCCACCCACAAATGCTAGCATGTGCTAGGGCTGCAAGCTGGATCTGCATATGAGCAATGCATTAAGTCTCACATCCAGAGCCAACAAAGGAACTCCTGTAATCTCCTTTTGAGCAATTGCCTAACCCCCAACCCTTATCATCTGAGGCTGAGGGCTCTGGAAACCTTTGCTTCTAATTCAGCAACCTCCAAGGCCTTTTGTTGTGGTGGGGCCTATCTTGGTGTGCTTCTTTAGGCTCCACTTCCACCCAGGTGCAATAGACCTTTTGTGCCAGACTTCTAAGTTGTTTTGGACTGAACAATTATTTCATCCCATCTTTGTGTGGGTTATGCTGCTCCAGAGTTAATTTTGGAGAATTATATCTTAGTTGTTTAGAAGGTAATTTGGTAGAAATTAAGTGGATCTGTGTATTTTCTCCATCATCTTGATTCTGCTCCCTCATCATAGCATTTTTCATCAAGAACTCTTCCCATGTGCAGAGTTGTTAATCTTATTTCTTTCCTTTCTCCTTCAGTTTTTTGAGATATGGCCTTTTATATCTAGGTCTGAGTGAACTATTGTTCTAAATCTAATTTCTGCCAAACTATAATTTCTGTCAATAACTGAATGTTTACCTCAGCAATTTGAATCCTTGAATCTATAAGACACTATGCTACTATGTCTCATTGCTTTTGGACCTTACATAACTTGGTTCCCACTGATCAACTTTTCCATTCTTTTCTTAATAAGTGCCAAATACTTTTAGTGATTACTGCTTTATAGTATAGTTTGAGACCTAATACTGCTAGGCTCCCTTCCCTCCCAGTATCCTTCTGTGTAAACAGAATTAGCTCAAGCCCATTCATAGTTAAAAACTCTAGCCATTAAAGATAACCAGCATCCCCACATCCCTTAGTGGGGAGGGGAGATGAGTTACCCACACATGACAATAAAACAAATCAAGAACAAGGGACTGCCCTTTGGGCAGTCCAAATCAGTATAGAGGCTGCCATTTGTCCACTTCAATTAGAGGTGGACCCACAGGAAGTGACAAAAGACACTATCTCTTCAAGTATGTGGGTTACTTCCTGTTGGGGCAGTTCCCTCTTTGAACTTAGTGCTGAAGGATCTCTGCTGAGACCTCAGGCAGCTTCCACTCTGAATTGTAACGTGGGTAAGTTAGGCTGACTTCCTTGGCCTACCTTGGCATTTCCAGACTCTCTACCTTAAGTAGGCTTCTTGCCTCCCTAATTGCTAAGGCCTTGCCGCTTGTAGCCTAGTTTAATTAGCTTTTTCAATCCTCTCTCTGCTCAGCCTCAGGTAGGCCCGGGCTAGCCTCTCCCTCTCTCCATTTCCCTACCTTCTACCTTCCTAACTGTAAATAAACTGCCTTAAACTCTATCCTGACTTGGGTCTATTTTAATTATAGAATCAATCTGAATTATTGATTCCTGGCGGCCACACCTTAATATACATATATATAATACCTAAAATTTCCCTTGAGATTCTTAACCTTTTTTCCCCATTTCTTGTTATTGTATTTAGTGCTATCAAATAACTGCATCATATTGGTTTGCTACTAAAAATTAATTTAGGTAGTAGTAGACATTGCCCAATCATGAGAAATTAATATCTATCAAATTTGAACTCTGTTTCTAGAAAAATATTTTTAATTTTATTCTTATAATTCCTCTTGGTAAGTAGATACCAAAATATTTTATATATCCAATAGTTATTCTGAACAGAATTTCTCTTTGTGATGTTTTGAAAATGTACAAAATCCTAATGCCTTTTGGTGTTTATTTTATATCCTTCTACTTTACTATTATTTTTTTATTTAATTTTTAATAGAATCTCTAGAGTTTTCTTAATCTGCAAAAAAAAGAAAGAAAAGAAAAAACTTTCCTTTTTGCCTATGCCTATTCTTTCAGTTTCTTGTTCTTATATTTTTGCTATAGTTAGCATTTCCAGAACTATGTCAAATAGCTGGTAACAAATTATATCCTTGCTTTGTCCTAATCTTATTTGAAAGGTCTCAACCATTTTCACTCTATAGATAATAGCAGCATTTGGTTTGGGAATAAATGCTATTTATAATATTAAAGGAATGTCCAATTATTGCAAGGATTTTGATGTTTTTAATATAAAAGGTATTGTATTTTATCAAAAGCCTTTTGTGCATCTACTGGCATAATCATGTGAATTTTATTATATTTGCTATTAATATGGTTTATCATAGTTATAGCTGAGCCAACCCTGGTTTCCTGGTATAAGTTCAACCTCCTCATAGTAGATAATATTTTCATTATGTTGCCATAGCCTTATTCAGTATTTTTACTTGATATTCTTTTGGAATATTGATCTTTAACAATAGTGTCAAACTTAAATAGAAAAGGATCCCTGCTGGTGCATATGGACCTGGAAAGTTATAAATTAACACTATATAAATTGTATCATATATTTATTTTTTAAATATTTCCAAATTACATCTTAATCAGCAGAGATTTTCATCACCCTTAAGTTTGACATTTCAGATTTATAGTTTTCTTCCAGTGTTTTGCCTTTCCCTGGCTAAGGTATAAAGACTAAACCTATTTCAAGAAAGAAATTTGGCAAGATTCTTTCTTTTCCTATTTTTGATAACGATGTATATAATATTAGAATTAATTCTTCAAATGTTTAACACAATTCAATTAAATTCATCTGGTCCTGGAATGCAACCCAGGACTTCTCTTTTTCTCCCATTATTCTTAGCATTTTATATTTTTTAAAAATTCATTCATTTCATATGTTCTCAGTTATGCTGGTATACATCACTGAACAAAATAATTTCTAATTATTTCCCTTATTTCCCCTTTATTTGCTGTGAGGTTTTTACCTTTAATAATGATAATTTGTTCTTTTTAAAATAACAATAGCTAGAGATTAATAAAATTTATGGGGTGTTTTTTTCAAAAATCAGTTCCTAGTTTTATTTGTCAATTCATTGTCTTTCTTGGTTATTTTTATTTACCAGCTATTTTTATGTTTAATTGGAATGTTTACTTATTGCTATTTTAGTTTTTTTTTGTTATACACCCAATTCATTAACTTTTCTTTTTATTCATTGTTTAAAAATTTTAGAGGTATAAATTTTCCATTAAGGACTGCTTTAGCTGAATCCCAAAAATTCTGATATATTGTTTCTGGTGTCCTTTGCTTTGATAAATTATCTTTTGTTTCCATAGCTTGTTTTTTCCTACCCACCAATTATTTAAGATGAAAATATGTGGTCTGTTTGAATTTTCTTTTTTTTATTCTGGACCTAAACAATAGAAAGGAGTATTTCCATACATAGAAAACAAAAAATAGGGCTCTAATAAAACTGTGAAACCATTTCATACCACCTGCTATTTTAAAATATGCAATAAATACTACACATTACTTTCAAAAATCTTTCTTGTCTGCTACAATAACTCACTCTTTTTTTTGGCATTACTGTTGCTAGCTTCTGACACCCCCTACCCTCAATTCAAAATGGGAAAGGAAAAAAAAACTTGTATCAAAAAAGCATAGCCAAGCAAAACAAATCCACACAAAAGCCATATCTAAAAACATAGGTCTCTTTTTGTACTTTGTATCCAATCTTGCTCTCAGAATATGGATGACAGATATACCTATATCTTCTGGAGAACATTGGTTATCACAATGATCAGAGTTCTTAAGCTTCTTATAAGTTCTTATAGAAAAAACATCTATACAATGCTTCTGTCTTTGTATAAATTGTTCTCCTGGTTTTGCTCACCTCAATTTACATTCAGCTCATTTTTTCCATCATTTCTCTTGGCATAACAGCATTCCTTTATATGCACATGCCTCCGTTTGTTCAGCAACTTCCCAATTGTCTTAGAGGTAAGCTAAGACATCCTCTTATATTCTATGTTGTTTTTTTTTTCTTCTCTTTTACTTTCCACCTTCTTAAGGAGCAGGAAATATGTTTTGCTCCTTGACTATTCTATCCTCGGTATTATTTCCCCTCTTAATCCCAATCACATTTTCTGAATTTCAACTAGTATTTTCATACCAAACTCTTTGTATGTATATGTGTATGTTCACTTTGTCTCCTTCAAACAACAGTAAAGTTCATTTGAACTTTATACTGTCCCTACTCCTTTCCATGTTTATATATTCATCTTCTCAATAATTCAACACATACAGCTACAGATTTAATATTTGAAGAATAATTTATGAATGTCCACCTCCAGAGAATGAATTAAGTAGTGGAAACACAAAAGCAAAAATCTATATATTTTTGCTAGATGATTCCTTCTATGGCATGGAGAGGTAAGAGAGGGGCTGAAAAATAGTATTTTTTAATATTAAAAAAAAAGAATTCATTCTAATAAATGTCAAGTTCCATTCCTTTCTTTCCCTTTTGCACACTTTTATTCTATCTTCTTTCTCTTCAAATCTTCATACAGTCAATCCACCCCCAGGATACTATTTTTTTTTAAGCAGCTCAATACTCTTTAAAAACAGTAAGGTTTATAAAGGGATACACTTGTTCCTTCATACTCCACAAGAATGTTAGAACATCAATCATAATCATAAAGCCTCTTCTAAATGTTCAAATAACTTTACCTTTCACTCTCTATTCTTAAGCTTCAACTAACTTTTCTTCTAAATACTTAAAAAATAGCTTGTAGAACATTTGGCACACATTTAATAAATATCAATATTATTTCATTTTCTATGGAGACTTTAAAGACAATGTAGTTTTGTTGTTTATCTATTTTAACAATCTGTAGTTTTTTAGTGTTGCTTTGTCTAAGATCATGTTTGCTCCCCCTGCTTTTTTCAGTTTGCCTGAACAATAAGAAATTCTGCTCCATCCCACCCCACTCCCCGTTTTAACATGTAAATTTATGTTTCAAGCAAATAAATAACATACTATTAGATTCTATCTTCTAAATCACCTGCTCCTCTCTCCAGTCTTATGAGTGAGCTCATTCCATTAAAAATTTTTATTTTGGGGGCAGCTGGGTAGCTCAGTGCATTGAGAGCCAGGCCTAGAGACGGGAGGTCCTAGGTTCAAATCCGGCCTCAGACACTTCCCAGCTGTGTGACCCTGGGCAAGTCACTTGACCCCCATTGCCTACCCTTACCACTCTTCCACCTATAAGTCAATACACAGAAGTTAAGGGTTTAAAATAAAAAAAAAAATTTAAAAAAAATTTATTTTTAATCATGTAGTTCCTTCAATTAAAAACACATGGTTTTTTCCTCTCTTTGTAAAGACAGCAAGAAAGGGTAAGAAGGTAGTAAAAGAAAAAGAATATGATTGATATTAGTAATCTAAAATTGAAATTCTCCCACTCCTTTCAGACCCTAACACCTGATTCTTATACTTTTCTCTTAGCTATTGAGCCAACCTTTACTATTCACCTCGCAAAATTTGTTTTGTTTCTATATCCTCCCCAATTCCACTCTAACTCTTAACCTCCACCTTCCTCCCGCTCTATTTCTGCCTATGTCTCTATTGAACTTAATGTATTTTCACAATGAACTCTGTGTGTGCAACCCCGCTTTATTGGGTTCAGATAAATGAGAATTTCATGAATTGCCAACCTTCTTCCATCTATATCTGCAAAGTCTCTGCCCTATTTCATTATTTTGCATTCTTTTTATCCCCTTTTCTTTCCTCCCTTTCCAAAAAAATATTTAAAAGAATAATTTCAAATTCAACTAACTATACAAAAAAGCAGAAGTCAAGGAAAACATAACTATAATTAAGATGAAACTCTTTTATCATCATTACCCAAGAACCTGACACATTTCAAAACTTATGGCAGTTAACCTCAAGTTGTCAGTCTTCTCTCTCTCATCTCCCACAACTAATCAGCCATCAAGAATTGAAGTCTTTTTCAACAATTCTTTTCATACCCAACAGGCCATTCTTTTTATAGTTTTGTTATCACTACCCTAGTTTAGGTTCTCATAACCTAATATCTCTATAACTACATCTAAGTGTTCTTCCAACCTCTAAGTTCTCCCCTACTCCAATTCAACAATGGTATCATTGCTAGATTAATCTCCTTATGTGCTTTTTCAATCCTGTTATTTCCATAATCAAAACTGTTAAATGACTTCCCACATACTACAGGATAAAATTCAATCCCCTCAATTAAATGTTGAATGTTCTTCACAATCCAGCCTCCATTAATCTTCCACTCTAGCCAAACTAGTTCCTTCACCATTCTAGAAATATACCTCATACCTTTTTGCTTCTATCCTTCTGTTCTATGCCTCCCTCGTTCCTTATGCCTGGGATTCCCTGTTTCTAGGCCCTCTTTCCTTCCATCTCCAAAGGATGAAATCCTATTCATCTTTCAAGGCACAATTCAAGTGCCAACTCCTTTATGAAGCTTTCTCTGATCACCTCAGTTAAAAAAAAGAACTTAATATAGCTTCTATTACTCCTTTCTCTGAACTACTATAGATTTTTTCATAAAAAACACATGATTTAAACCATATACTAGTTTGTATAATAATTATTTATGTTCATGTATTGTCTCCCTTAGTTGACTAGAATCTCCCAAAGGATAATAATCACCTTAGACATTTTTATGTTTCCCAGAGAGCTTATCACAGTGCTTTGCACATAGTAGGTCACTCATTCAGTATTTGTTCCCAGAATGAAGTCATCTTCAGAACATTTGGCCTAGATAAAATTTTCTAAGCAAATCGTTTCCAAAAGAAATGGCTTCAGCTGCATAATAATTAAAAATACTTATTTGTATGCTGTGTCATAAACAAAGTTATAAATATTCCATGGGATCACAGATCCATTTAAGTACATATTTTCGAAATACAACTGTAGTACATTGGTGTTATAGTAGTGAGCATAGCTGCCTTCCAAAATACAACTGCATTAAACCTAAGAGTAATTGCAATTGACTCACTAAGATGCTCCTATTTTGATTTATTATAGTCATCTGCATCTACCCTACTATTTCTGCTATTCATTTACACTATAATCCCTTCAACTCTAAATTAGCCAAGCATTCTACCAACTGGTCCTACCCTCATTACTGTTCTGAATGTACCTTTTCCTCTATCCAAGCAAGTGTCCTTACTGTCCCTCATTCTCTTGCCATTAAGATTTTATTCAAATCTGGATAGCTTCCTCCTAGCTGCACAATCTTTTACATTCTAACCTAAACATACCTTCTCAATAAAACATTTCCTTAAGAAGACAATAACTCAAATCCACTCCATATTCTATCATATCTTCTCTACAATACAAAGGTATACATGTTAAGGCCCAATGCAGATTTACAAGTAAGTAAATGTCTGTTGGATATTCTCACATAGATGTCCCAAAGGTATCTCATTCTCAACACATCCACAATAGATTCATATTTCTTCCAAAATCAAGATCTTTTCTTATTTTTGATCAGGGCAGCTATCAACCAGTGTCATATCTTTAAGAGTATTCTCTGCCTTTTCCCTCTCCCTCACCTCCATATCTAATCAGTTGCTAAATCTTGTTGTAGTGATAAAATCAACTTCTTTGGATACATCCATCCCCCTCATCTCACATGCCCTGTTCAGATTCTCATTGACTCTTATCTAGACTCCAGAAACAGCCTCTGAACTATTCTCTCTGGCCCAAAGTTTATGTTCACCAATTCATCCCAAATCTTAACTAATTCATTCTCTACACAGCTATCGAAGTGGCATTCTAAAAGCAAAATCTGACTACTTCACACCCCTACTCCAAATGCTCCAACAGCTCCCAATTGCCTCTTACATCAAATACTAATTCTTCCATTTGTCATTAGAAGCTCTTCACTGTCTTTTGTTGTTACTGTTCAATCATTTCAGTCATGACCACCTTTTCAAGACCCCATGTAGGGGTTTTCTTGGGAAAGATGTAGGAGCGGTTTACCATTTTCTCCTCCAGCTCATATTATAGATGAAAAACTGAGGCAAACAGGGTTAAGTGACTTGCCCAAGATCCCAAGGCTGATCAGTGTCTGAAGCTAAAGCTGAATTCAGAAAGATGTGTCTTCTTGACTTGAGGTCCAGCACTCTATTCCCTGTATCGCTCTATCTTTCCCGACATTAGCATTTTCCATTCTAGCACACAGAAAGGCTTGCTGTTCTCCATAAATAATATTCTAATCCTTGTCTCCCAGTCACTGCACAGGTTATGGAATGCTCCCCCTCATCACCAATTCACAAGTGGAATCCATGGGCCGGCTTAGGGAATACTTCCTTTGTGAAGGCTTTACAGATCCTCACAGTTTTAAGTACTCCCTCACCTTCAAAATTCTTCACCTCACTTTATATTGACTTATCTGTGTACACATTATTTCCAACCAATAGAATTTAAGGGAGAAACTGTTGCTGTTGTTGTCTTTGTATCCCTAGTGAAAAGCAAAGTGAACAGACAGAGGATCACTATCTAATCCAAACATCTCATTTTGTAGAGAAGGAAACCTGAATCCAGGAAGATTAAGTGACAGTTAAGTGGCATAGTAGATTAAAAAGACCTGAGTTCAAATCCAGCCTTAGATACTTATTAGCTGTGACCCTGGGCAAATAACCACAATCTGCCTCAATTTCTCCATCAATAACATGAAGATAAAGTGACATTCTAAAAGCAAAATCTGACCATTTCACTCCCCTACTCCTGCCTCCCAGCATTGTGGTGAAAAAAAAATGCATTATTTATCAAGTACTTTGCAAACTTCAAAGTGCTATATAAATGTTAACTATTATTATTATCATTATTGGTCCCAAGTCACATAGGGAGTATCTGAGGCAGGATTTGAATCTAAGTCCACTGACTCCAGAACTAGTAAATTTCCCAGTGTACAATAAAGTTTCCCACATAGTGGGTGTATAATAAATGCTTGTTGAATTGATTAACTATTCCTACCAATGGACATCCTGGTAAGTTAATGTAAAATAGAAAGAGTCTGGAAGACTAAGTTCAAATTTGTCCTGTGGGGCCTTACACTATGATTTCGGGCAAAATATTTAAATCCCCTAGGCTTCAGAGTACATAAAAGAATGCAGTATGAAATAAGTCTAAAACGGTTGTCTAAATCTAAATTGTAAAAGGCTTTAAATGTCAAAGTAAGGAGATTATATTTTATAATATAATTGAAAACCAATGAAAATTTTTCAGTGAGGGAATATCCTAGTCTTATCTGTGCCTTATGAAAAATATTTTTGTAGCTACATGGAGGATGTATTGGAAAGAGGAGAACCTGAAAACAGGGAGAATAACCTGTAGGATTTTGCAATAATCCATCTGAAAGGTGAAAAGAACCTTAACTAAATTGGTGACCACATGGTTGGAAGAAGGGGGAAGGAAGGAAGGAAGGAAGGAAGGAAGGAAGGAAGGAAGGAAGGAAGGAAGGAAGGAAGGAAGGAAGGGAGGGAGGG
>NC_058131.1:489201635-489258414 GCF_016433145.1 Gracilinanus agilis
ACAAGAAAGAAGGAAGGAAGGAAGGAAGGAAGGAAGGAAGGAAGGAAGGAAGGAAGGAAGGAAGGAAGGAAGGAAGGAAGGAAGGAAGGAGGGGAGAAAGGAAGAAGGGAGGGAGGGAGGGAGGAAGAAAGGGAGGGAGGGAGGAAGAAAGGGAGGGAGGAAGGGAGGGAAGTGATGATGATTGTTTTGTACTCAAAAAGTTTGATTTTTTTTTAAATCACTGTGTTCCTATGTTCCTAAAAAATTGGCTCTAAGTCATATTTTAAGAAATAACACATTTACAAACAGCTTTAAGATTTATATAAGTATTTTCTTTAAAATAGTTTACATTTTATCCACATTTTATGAAAGAGCCTGAAGCACTAAGAAGCTAAATGACTTGTCCAAGAGAACACAACTATAAAGTATCCAAGACAAAAATTTTACCCTGTATCTTGATCTCAAGTTCATTACTCCTTTCACTCCACCGTGATTCCTCTAATATTAAATCCAGTCTTAAAATAAGCCCAGGGATGAAAAGCAAATAATTCTTTTTTTCTTAATGCTTCAATTCTAAATGTTTTGATGTTTTGTGGAATAGATTTTTTACACCAAGACTCATCTGTTAATAAAATTATTCTGAAGCCCAAAATAACTATATTTCCAAGGTCCAGTTTCTACTGCTTCTTTCCTTCAAATATGTGTTTTGTTATTAATAAACATCTCAGAAACCCAAAGAGAAAACATACTTACAAAGCAAACCCCCAAAATGTCTTTCTGCTCTCCTCTGAGATCAGTGCTTTCCTCATAAACATACCTCTCCTTTCTATCATTTCGTCAGGACCATGACGTTCAGGGCAAACAGTCTACTGAGTATGTTTGATGAACTTTGGCTTTTGGCTGCCCCTCTACTTTTCCCAAACCACCTATAGATAAATAAAACAAGAGGTAAAGCCACCTACAACTTTAAAGTTTTAAAATAAAGTTAACTCACTCTCCTTATATACATAACATACTGTAAGCTCCATGAGGGCAGTGGCTTTATCTCATCCATGTTTGCATACCTTCCTTACCCCTCCCTCCTCACCAGTTCCTATCATAGATAGAGCTTTACACATACTAAGAACATAATGAATGTTTGTTAAAAATCAATATATCAGAACATAGAAAGAATAATGAAGTCATCCAAGTATACAACCAGTCTACCCAGCAAACATTTATTTGAGGCCAAAGTGCCTATGCCTCTATGATTATAAAAGTCAAATACAGCACACATGTTGATAATGTTGTTTAGTCATTTTTCAGTCATGTCTGACTCTTCATGACCCCATTTGGGGCTTTCTTGGCAAAGTTACTGGAGTGATTTGCCATTTCCTTCTCCAGCTCATTTTACATATGAGGAAACTGAGGCAAACAGGGTAAAGTGACTTGTCCAAAGTCACATAGCTAGTAAGTGTATGAGGCCAGATTTGAACTCAGGAAGATGAGTCTTCCTGAGTACCAGCCCAAGCTATGGTGATACATACCTGTAATTTCTGTAGCCTCTTCAGTTTGCTTTAATACCATATGGTATACATGGTAGCATATACCTAGGATACAGTACAGTCAGCACAATTACACTGTGTGTTAATCTTGGGATTTAAAGAACCCGCTACTACAAAGCAACATTATCCTTCTGATTTTGATTTCTACTTACTCCGTACAACATGCATTTGAATAATAAGTTTTATTTATAAACTAACCATATGTCCCTATTCCATCCCATCCTTAAATGAAACAATTATTTTATAGGGTGACTGGTTCTTTTCATATGTAATATGTCATCAGAGAGGCTTCTCAGATGGCAGTGAACTAAAGAAATACAATATTAGAGCTGTAGGTTCCATTTTTAATTTTTACTGAAATCAAGAAAATCTAATTCCTCTAAGGCCTGGCTTTGTTTCTTGGAGGTTCTGGACCTATAAAATTCTTTCTAACTTCTGACTAAATTAATATTTGCTTATTTCTTAGACTACAATCAGCAAGAGGACTAATACAATATTCCTGAAAAGTGATATTTGCCTACATAAAAATCAATCAAGAACATATTTGTAACCTATCTAAGGAATGATAGATTTATTAAAAGAAGTAACAGATGGCTAGAGGTACCCTAGGTTACAAAGGGGCACTAGGATATAAATTTCCACTAAGACTCATTAGCTAGAATAGCAAGGTACAAACCATGCAAAGTTCATCCATTTATACACAATTACGGAGTAAGCTATAAACATTCAATTAAAGTAACTGATATCAATTTGTGGGTCCATCTATTAGAGACTAAACAGTAAATAAATCCAGAGAAACAGCTTATACAGACCACAATTTTTATCCTTCCTTTCCATAACTAAGACTGGCCAAGTGAAATTCATGAATAAAGAATAGATAAGATAATTAGGCTCCTCCTCCCACCTCCAGGGAAAAAAATTAAAAATAACTCAAATAGAAGTCTTCCATATAAACACCTAGTTGTCCTCTAGGGTTGTATAGCCCAGTTCTGTTAATAGTTGTGATGACACATCCACATACTGGAAGTGGCTGCCTTCCAAGGTGTCTTTCTTAATAGAGATTCCATCAGGCACCAGATCTTCCACACATACACACAGAATTATTGAGTAGAAAGAGCCTTGTATCCTATCTCATGCATGAACAAAACATTTTCTATAACATTCCCTGACAAATGGCCATCAAGACCTCCAGATAGAACATTCCACTTCTGGAGAAGTTTTTCCTTATAATAAGTAATTTTTAGCCAGATCTCCATGGTCTCGAGAAAAGAAACTCTATGGACTTGGAGACACAGGATCATAAGCAGAGGTACAATGAAAAGAGTGTTGTATTTAGAATCAAAGAATTAAAATTACACTTTCTATATGTGTGACCAGGAGCAAGTTATCTTACTCCTTGGGTTGGGCCTCAATTTCTCTGTCTATAAAATGAGAAGGTTGATTTCTAAGATCTCATCTAGCTGTAAATAAGAAAACCTATATAGTTCTGTTTACTGGAGCCAAGCAGAGCAACTCCAATCTGATTTCATTTTAAATACTTTCTTCTGAAAGATGCTTTTCCCCACTCTTCATGCCTCTCTCCCACTGCTAGTGCCTTCTCTCTGGGTTTACTTCTGGCATATGAGACATCCCAAAAGTCTTTGGGCAGTTTTAAGCTTTTAATAGTATTAAGATAATACTAAATGAATAAAACCATGGTATCCAATTATACTGAACCTAACCTTCAAACATAAAGACATGACAAGCTTTTACATCTTGTTTGAAATGGACTTGAAAGCCAATTGTAATTCGTCTTAATAGTATTGAGTTTAAAACTGTCCTAAAACTTCTGGGATACTCTATACATCTTATAAGCATAACGTTGTTCTGACTCTGTGCCCCTCCCATTAGAATGTGAGCTCCTGGAGGGCAGCAACCATCTTTTTTGTCTTTCCGAGTATCCCCAAGCGTTTAGCACAGAGCCGGCCTGTAGCAGCAAATTAATAAATGCTTTTTGATTGGTCAATTCCACATGACAGCTCTTCAAATAATTGAAAACAGCAATTATCAACCAAACCTCCTAGGGTGTGGTCTCCAGGGCAGAAGCATCCGTCTCTCCACCTAGCCGCCCTCCTTTGGTCTACTAGGTCCCTCTTCTCAATACAAGAAATGTGAGGCTGACCAGGGAGGAGAAAGCAGCTATTAACTGTTGTCACTCCGTGTGCCACTGTGAATCAGTAAATGCAGCCAATGACTGATTTCATATGTTTCGCTACGCAGCGATTTGTCTCGGGATAATTGGATGAGGTGGCTGATAGTCCCTGGCCTGAGGCCCTCCTCCTCTCAACCCCTCCAGTCCCATGACCCTTAGGACCAGGGCCCAGCAAAGCCCGGGGGGAGGGAGGGAGGAGGAAGGCAGGGATGAGGAGGGGAGTGGCACATACCTAAAAAAGGAGAGGGCCGGAGGCCCTCAGCGCCTGATCATCTCTAACCCTGCTCCAGCCGTTGCAAAAGGTTGCAACTGACCAGACGCGGCCGGCGCAACTGACTCTTCTCTTCCCCCAGACTCGGCAGCTATGGCAACTTGAACTAGCCGCCCAGCCGCGGAGACTGCTGCGGACCCCCCGCAGCCGACCGTTGGCCTTCTGGGAGATGTAGTCCATATAGTCTGGGACAAAATACAGAGAGAACTAAAGACTGATAGAAAATGGACTGCAAGTCCCAGGAAGAGTTGCGAGGGAGCCTCCCTGTCCCTCTCCCGGAAGAAGCCTGGAAGCCTTTACCCGCGTCCCGGGACTTAGAAAAGCGGGGTTGGCAACTGCCCCAGCTGCGTCTCTTCCCCTTCCCTCTTCTTATAATTTGGTTTAAAGGGCCAGTAGCCTGAGAAGGGAAGTTATCTGCAGCAATGTCGACAGATGGTGTGGATTTCTCACGCTCTTATCCCCCTGTCGATTTAAGGATTCCGGCGTCCAACAATGATGAATACACGCTCTATTTAGGTCCCCTAGATCTAGCCAAAAGTCTTATGATTGTAGCTCTGATGAGTCCAAATTCAGTGCATTTTTCACTTAACGGCAAATTGCTTCTTCAGTGACTTCTCATTCCCCTTGGAATAAAATATAAATTACTCTGTTTTGCCTATTTGTATTAAAGCCCGGCACAATAAGGCACAATCTCACCTAACTTTCCAGACTGGTTTTTACCACTTTAGTGTTAATTTCCTCGTGCACTCTAATTCAACCAGACTGACCTTCTTCCGGTTCCTCATCTATGATATTTCATGTTCCTCCCCACCTGTGCAGAAATAGCTGGAATACACACCCTCCACACCTCGACCTCTCGAACATGCAGCTCCCTTGAAATTTCAGTTCAAATTCTTTCTTCTAAAAGACTTTTCTGATTTTTGAAGGCTGCAACCAGTTCATTTCCCTCCGTTATTATTGCCACTCATGAATCAGTGAATCCGTTAATAAGCATTTATTAGGCACACATTATGCGCCGGGCAGTGTGCTAAGCACCAGGGATACAAAGAAAATTGCGTCATGAACACATCGTATAATAGCATTTCTCTAGCACATTAACGTTTGCAAAGAATTTAACAAATATCTCATTTTATCCTCATAATGACCTGGGGGTAGGGGTAGGTTTTATTTTTACCTTTCAGGCTTACGCTGAGGCTATCCAAAGTTAAGTGACTTGCCGCAAATCACATAGCTAGTGAGTGTCTGGGGCTGGGATTGAACTGAGTTCTTCCTTACACGGAGTCCAACTCACTCTATCGACAGTACCTACCTTAACTGAATTTGGAGGTATTTCGAAGGCAGAGAAAAGCTTCAGTGACTCGCCTAAGAGAGGCATGTGGGAATCGGAATAAGGAGATTTGATTGAAACCTCCAAGGTCAGTAGACAAGACGGAAGTTAAAGAGACAGACTAGATAGAATAGGGGTGGCTTACCCTACTGGAGTTTCAGAGCCACTGGATATCACTGATATCATTACTGCCCAGACCAGAGTTACAATACCTGAGAGCTAGAAATACATTGGTGATGAACTTACCTCTTTACAGGTAACTCATGTTGACCGCCCAATGATAATCTCCTTTCTCCCTTCTAATTTGTCTGATGGTAGATGTTTAATCCAAGGAATTCCTATTATTTAAACTCGTAGTGGTTCCCAAACTTTTTGGCCTACCGCCCCATTTCCAGAAAAAATATCACTTAGCCCCCTGGAAATTAATTTTTTTTAATTTTAATAGCAATTAATAGAAAAGATTAATGCACCTGTGGCCATCACGGCTGTCTGGATAGCTGCAGCACCCACGAGGGGGCGGTAGCGACCACTTTGAGAATCACTGATAAAGTAACATTTACACCTCTTTTAAATTATATTAACGCTGACTAGACAGCCAGTCCTAACTATTCTTTGTTGGATGTTTCATTATTTGTGAAGGGGAAAGAGGCTCACCACGGTGGGGAAAAATGTAGGCAGGACAGTTTTGAAGATTAATTTGCATTAACATTTTCTCTTTCACTCTCTTAAGTGTAGGTAATTAGCAAAATAAGAAACCAAGCTCTGGTTTGCTGGGTTTGCTCATTTCAGAGGTGTAAATGCTCATTAAAAATTTAACAATTGCCTCTCTCAAAGGCTAGAAGCTGGCTTCATCATACTTCTGCAAGGGAGATGAGAGGAAGACAGAGAATCTGAGAGACAGGTAAGAAAGGATGAACCCCTATTCTCAGAATGTGAGAGTGAAAGAATTTCTTCTCCCACGTTGGGCCTGAGGGCTCCTGAGTGGACTGAGATTATTTTATGGATTATTATATTTTAAGTACTTTCTAAAGCATAGCAAACTTGAATGTAGGGTTTCCCCTTGATGAAAACCTGAGACAAAGAGAAAACAGATTTAAGTGATGGAAGGAAGCTGACTGAATAAAAGGGAAATGTTAAAGTTTCCTCAAATGTATGTGAAGAGTCCCCAGTTTATATAAAAGTGCCAGCCCAGGAGTCAGAAAGACCTGAGTTCAAATCAGGCTCAGACATTTCTCTTTGGCTTGCCCTTGACAAATCATTTTACCTTCCTCTGTCTTAGTTTCCTCAATTGTCAAATGGGGATAATAATAGCACCTACTTCTTAGAGTTGTTAAAGGGATAAAATGAGATATTTGTAAAGTGATTAGCATAATGCCTGGGACATATTTGGAACTATATAAATGCCAGATATTAATATTATTATGTATAAGCTCACAAGATACAATGTAAATACTGATATTCAAGAGCTTTTGTTTCATACCATAGAAAATTCAAAAGATGCAAAGCATCCACAACAGTCCCTAAAAATAGCCCATTTCTACTTCTCCACTTGCCCAATAAAATGGAATGAAGTTGGGTTTGTCCTCCAGGTAAGACTGTAGTGGACTGGGCCCAATTCAAGTCACTCATGTGGCCTGAGTTTCAGTTTGATACTGAAACAAAGTGAGATATCCATAGGACATATACCAGTTAACAAAAGAAACTTACTGCCATAGCAGAAAAGGATATTCAACAAGGATAGGTTTTATGAACCAGAACACAAATGCAAAAACTCTTAAATTTGGGATTACTCATTAGGCAAAAAGCTGAGGCTCTACTATCAAGTCAGCTGGGAAAACACATTTTACTTTCACCATGTGCTTCTACCGAAAATTTTTCAGTGATCCAGTTTCCATTCTCCATTCAACAAGGAAAGCCGCTCTCAGGAGCTCTCCTTTTAGGGTGTGCATAAACTCATGTCTACTATTGCCATGAGCTTCTGCTGCAAGTTGCCACAAATTCTCCTGAGGCTGTGTAAAGGAGAAATCCCTTTCTTCTCACCTCTACTTCCAATTCTCTAGAAGAAAAAACCAGCAAAAAAGAAGCCATAAAGAGAGCAACATATGTGACCAGCTAAATCTTATAATATAAAGAAAGGAAAAGCCTATGCTCACTCAACCATGTGTAAGGAGAATTAATCTCTGAAACTTAGTCAGTATGAAGCCAATGAAAATGTGCATTTGTGGGCAAGAAGATATTGCCCACTGGTCCCTTCCCTATAATCTCTTCAGCTCCATTAGGGAACTCTTCAAATTGATCTGAGATTCCCATGATCAACTTCTTACATGGAATTTTACATCAACAGAAAGCAAAAAAGCAATTGCAGTAGTACCTTGGTACTCATTAATTTGTTCTAGAAGACAGGTCAAGAACCAAAAGGGTTGAATACCAAATGACTTTTTCACATAAAGAATAATATAAATTGAATTAATCCATTTCCAGACACTCAGAAAACCCAGACTTTATAAGGCATTATTTGCATTGATGGGTGTTTTAATAAATAAACATTGATATTACATAGACATAAGTAAAAACCATTAGTTAGATTAAATAAAATAATTTTAACTTTACTTGTATTGTGAGTTCATGGCACCAAACCCTGCTAGAGATTTACCACATATAAGCTTCACAAGAAAAAAGAAATCTATCCATACCTTCTCAGTCTTTACATTTCTTATTCAGATTCTTCTACTCATACTCCTTAAAGAATCTTCTGGGGGCAGCTAGGTGGCTCACTGAATTGAGAGCCAGGCCCAAAGACCTGGGTTCAAATGTGACTTCAGACACTTCAGACACTTCCTAACTGGATGAATCTGGGCAAGATTACCTTACCACTTTTCTGCCTTGGAACCTTTACACAGTATTAAGTCTAAGATGGAAGGTAAGGGGGTTTGAGGGTTTTTTTGTTTTGGTTTGGTTTTGGTTTTTTGGGGTTTTTTTGTTTGTTTAAAGAGAAACTACCTGATTCAGGAAAGATTTTCTTCTGGGACTTTTTGCTCTTTCATCATTACCATAGCAATCTATCTGTTAATCATGAGTCTGGAAGGGACTCCAGAGGTCTAGTTCAGAGATGTCTAACGTGGCCCACAACACATCAAAGTGGAACCAGAAACAGACTAAAATGTAATTGAGAAATATTTAGCAAAACAAAAATAGAATAAAACATGGCTAATCTTATTATGTGGTTTTCTAGTCATTGTGCAGCCAGCAAGAATCCTTATATACAGTTTAGTGGTCCTCTTTTCAATTTGAATTTGACTCCACTGATCTAGTCAAACTTCCTTGTTTTATTTTTTTTTTCTTAAAATCTTATTTCTTATTTCTTAAAATTAAAAAAAATCCTTATTTCCAACGAAGAAACTGAGGCTCAGAGAAGTTAGATTTGCCCAAAGTCACACAGGTAATAAGAAGGAAATCCAGCATCTGAACTCTTGTCTACAAATCTAGCACTCTCTGGGGTGATTTGCTTAAGGTCACAGGGATTAACAGAGCCAAGACTAGAACCTAGAGTCTCTGACTCCTTGGTCACAGTTATTTTTTGGCATTTTCCATCATCACAGAATATGCTTGTCACTATGGCTATGAGTCTGCCCAACCTCCTTCTCCAAAAATAATACTTGTCATTCCTGGTGTCTGTTATGTCTCTTATTATATACAAATTATCATTGGTGATGTGTTGCAGCATACTGACACCCAACATATACTTTTTCATTATCCTTTGGATCACATCTATTTTTTCTTCTTATATTATTGTATTCCATGACTCAAAGCTACCAAGTAAAAGCTTTACCAAGTAAAGAGAAAAGACTGAAGTGACAAAGTTATACCAAGTTATACAAATTTATACAAAGGTTGGCTACAAAAGCAATTTAAGATCACTGAAAGTAGCATTGCTTTTCTCAGATTAATTTCAATGACCAATCTTAATCCTGAAGAATAGAGAACAAACTAGTCCTCTCTTGATTGAGAAGTAGTGTATTATGGATGCATAATGTAAAGTATGTCTTAGATTTTTTTAATCAGTTAATTTTGTTTAACTGTTGTTTTTTTTATTATGTAGCTCCCTTTGAGCAAGGAATTAGAATACAGCTGAAATAATCACCAGCAGAATGGGAAAGAAATGCTAATAAACATATTCTGATCCAAGAATTCCTGGAGGAAAGTCAATCCCTTTCTCATCAAATCTTGAAGAGAAAAGGTAGAGAAACAGAGACAAAGAGATGAATTTTCATGGGATTTGACTACATATGTGTTGAGAAGTGAGCAAAGGTCCAAAAAAAGAATTGCTGCTACAATTAACAAAAGATCATCACTAAATTGTATGTGGGGAAAAATGGTTTACCTCCAGATACCGTCACTACCTCTATTCTCTAGAACCTTCCACAATATAATACAGTCTCCATATCAAATGACTTCAACACTGGTTGCTACTGGAGGGAAGGAAAGTCTGAGGTCTTTCTTGATCACAATTTCTGAGAGAAAGAGAGGAAGGGTGATGGGGAACATTTGTCTCTACTGTGCAGTTACTACCATAGCTACTGCACAGAAAGGAGAAAGAGGTGGGTGGTATGATGAGGAAAGACTTATAGCTAAGGAATTCAGGCCATTTGAAGTCATGAAAGACTATCAGTATCTTTGCCAAGGATTACAATGGTAACCATTGTCTTCTTCCTTTATCCCTCCAAGGAGATCATGTATTCATTTCAAAGCTCATTTCTATCTCTTCAAAGTCTATTCTACATTTGTCTCTAAAAGGTAGTGTTATGATTAACCAGTTTTAAAATACATTAATAGGGAGCAGCAAGGTGGCTCAGTGAATTGAGAGCCAGTGCTAGAGAGAGAAAGCCCTGGGTTGAAATCTGGCCTTCAGACATTTCCTAGCTATGTAAACCTGGGCAAGTCACTTAATCACCACTGCCTAGCTTTTACCACTCTTCTGCTTTGGAACCAATACACAATATTGATTCTAAGATGGAAGGTCAGAGTTTAAAAAAAACGAGAGATTGCTGGCCTTTATGTATTTCATTTGCTCAAAAGCAGTGGAAAAGGAGCCTATAGTTAGCCACACACAGAGAGAAGTTGTGTATGGAGAATTTTTATGATCTGATAGGACTTTTTTCACCATCCGAAGGCTTGGGAAGAAATAATGAGAATTTTTGGTGGTCTAAAAATAGGGAAGAAAACACATAAATCTGGACTCTACTGAAAACAACTGAGACAGCACTCTTTTTGAAAAATGCAACTTAGCAAGAAGTTGTAGGAGAGGGGCAGCTGGGTAACTCAGTGGATTGAGAGTCAAGCCTAGAGATGGGAGGTCCTAGGTTCAAAGCCGGCCTCAGACACTTCCCAGCTGTGTGACCCTGGGCAAGTCACTTAACCCCCATTGCCCACCCTTCCCACTCTTCCACCTAGGAGCCAATACACAGAAGTTAAGGGTTTAAAAAAAAAAGTTGTAGGAGAAAATCCTTTGAGCAACTTTTCCTTCTATAGTTCCAATTCCCAGAGCAGATTTGACATAATTCCTTCCCTTAGGTGACTAGGAGGAATGTTATAGCAGAAGGAAGGATTTGGGAATAGAGTGGGTCTGCTCACAAAAAGATAGGGGCTATCATATAAATATCTAGCTCATGCTTTCCTTCACCCAAAGAATGACTACCATCAGTCACTGTGATGGTTACTCTAAGGGTATATTGAAAATGATATCAAAATATTTTAATGGGATTTGAAGGCAATTAGAAAACACTGTAATTGGTCAAAGGATATGAACATGCAATTTTCAGATGAAGAAATCTTTAGTTAAATGAAAAAATGCTCCAAATCACTATTAACTAGAAATTAAATACAGATTAAAACAACTTTAAGGAACCACCTCATACCTGTCTGACTTGCTAATATGACAAAAAAAAGGTAAATGATAAATGTTGGATGGTATATAGAAAAATTGGAACACATACATTTTCAGTAGAACTGTGAACTAATACAACCATAAAACTATGCATACCCCTTTGACCTAGAAATGCCACTATGAGGTCTGTATCCCAAAGAGATCAAACATAAAAGAAAATTACCTACTTGTACAAAAATATAGAAGCTTTTTGGGGGGTGGCAAAGAACCAGAAAATGAAGGGATGTCCTTCAACTGGGGAATGAATGAAAAGCTTAGGTATGTGACTGTAATGGAACACTATCATGCCATGAGAAATGATGAACAAGACAATCACAAACAAAAACAAGGGAAAAAAAAGAACAAAAACCCAACCCTGGAATGATTTATATGAAGTGAAGCAAAGTGAAGTAAACAGAACCTGGAGAGCTTTATACACAGTAACAGGAATAATGTACATTATTCCTGTTATCAGCTACATGACAACTGTGAATGACTGTGAATGACAACTGTTATAAACAATGCAAGGATCTGGGACAATTCTAAGAGACTTGTAATGAAAAAGGTTATCCACCACCACAGAAGGAACTAATAGGATCTGAATGAAGGTTAAAGCATACTATTCTTCACTTTATTTCCTACATGAATTTTTCTCTAGTATAAACAACATGTGTCTTCTTTTACAACATGATGAACATGGAAATATGTATGTATGACAACACAAGTACAAGCAATGTCATAATGTCTGCCCTCTTGAGGAGAGGTGGAAGGCAGGGAAAGAACATGGGTCAAAAAATGTCAGAAAATGATTGTTTGAAAATTGTATTGACATGTAATCTGTTTATTACATTATCTTCAAAATTGGGGCAAGGGGATATGGACCTATGATTTAATTGGCATAAGCAACTTTCAATGAGGAAACTCTTTCCACTAAAACAGTTCAGAAAATGCTTTCAAACTCAAATAGAAAGAGGGGCCACTAACCTGTACATAGGGATCCCTCCAGCCACCTATTAACTTAGAAAACCACATATTGGGGCAACTAAGTGGCCCAGTAGATTGAGAGCCAGACCTAGAGACCCTAGGTTCAAATCTGGCCTCAGAAACTTCCTAGCTGTGTGACCCTGGTCAAGTCACTTAACCCCCATTGCCTACCCCTTACTGCTTTCCTGCCTTAGAACCAATACACAATATGATTCTGAGATGGAAGGTAAGGGTTAAAAAAAAAAAGAAAATCACATATTAAAATCATCTGTCTATATAATGGTTATTGTATTTCTTGTTTACTCAGTAAGTGAGAGATGAGGGAGAGAATGTAGAACTGAAATTTTAAAATGAAATTAAAAACTAAAAATCTATATTTTATTTTTATTTATTTGTTAGGTTTTTTGTTAGGTGTTTCCCAACTAGACTTTAATTTGATTTTGCAGTACATAGGAGTGTTGGTGGGGAACAAAGCAGATACCATTTTTGGCACCTCTGCATTATAACCTATCCTCAGAGAGTTGCCTGGAGCATTGAAAAGCTATTCACTAACTTACATAAGGTTACATAGCCAGTATATTATCAGAGACAGGACTTGAATCCAAGTGTTCCTGACTCCAATATTCTGTCCTTCTACTATGCGAGACTGTCTCTCATCCATGAGATTATACTTATGTAAATAGACAGTTCCAAATCAGCAAATACTACCTGCTAATCTATGACCTCTGCTCCAGCCTCTCCTATACCCATGTTCCTCCTAAAAATATCTGTATACTCTGCCCCCAAATTCTTAACACGTGCTTCTCTCTTCAAACATTCTGCTACTAAATCACTGTCCATAGGATCATTTTCAGATATAAGCTGAGAAACTAGAGATAAAAAGAAAAAAACATTCATCTCTACTTTTTTTTAAAAAGTGCCTTTTTAAAAAAATCAGAATCATTATGATGCACATACAAACAGTGCTTTCTAACACTTAGGTTACCTACTGTTAATGATTTGTACCTAAGGAGTAGAATTTAATGGTCCATAGCCACTCCTATTTGTGTATTTTTACTAACATCCAAAGGGATGTTTGTGTTAGGGTCAATTCAAGTGCAGAAAAACACTCAGCTCCACTTAAAATGATTCATCATTTCTTTTTCCATCTGCACATGCCACAGTATAAAAGGTACACTATTGGGGAGGCTGGGAATTGGTAACTAGGTAACTAGCAGTTTGTTCTGCAAATTACTAGAACATGACATGGTTATCATGTGGGCTGATGCCTACTGAATTGAAAAGTTTATTATCCAGATAGGTAGGAAACATGTATTAGTTGAATCACCTTTGAAAAATAGTGGTTTATAGAGCTAGATTAAAAATAATCATTGTTTTTTTCTTCAGTAATGTTTAATTTTTTTCAAGTTAAACCTAAAAACATTTTTTGGCATAAATTTTCTAACATTTTGGATTCTTTATCCTCTCCCTCTGTCCTGGCCTTCCCTACTCTCTGAAATTGTAAGCAATTTGATATTGATTATATATGTTCTCTCATAGAAAACATATTTCCACATTCAATATATTGAGGAATAGAACACATTTTTTTAAAACACTATGAAGAAAATAAAGTAAAAATGGTATGCTTTGATCTTCATTCAGACTTTATCAATTCTTTTTCTGGAAGTAGATAATGTCAATGAGCCTATTTCTGAATTATTCAAAAGATGCTATGGAGGTAAACTGAATCCCACTGATGTGAAAGCAAAAGTGTTTATTTTCCAAAAGTCCAAGCATACATGCAGAGTAGAGAGAACCTAGCCTCAGCTATTCCAAAACAGGCTGCTGCTAGTCACTAATTATAGTATCTTAGAGAAAAGAGGGTTGGGAGTGGAACACAGTGAAGGAAGGAAGGGAGTATGGGAAATCAAGATAGATGTCTTGAAAATTGTCTATCTCAGAGACAACATAATGGTGGAAAGCATCTGAGGCTAGCTGTATTGGCTATGTGATTGCAAACATGCTTCATTATTCTGGGGTCAAAGAGGCACTTTCCCAAGGGCTGCTACTGTGTTCCTCCTCCTTCACTGGTTATTGAATTTTCTCCCTTCTGTATATCTTGTGGAAAGGCAGCTCAAACACAAAGTTAGAATCTAAATTTTTTCTATAATAGCATTCTTCATCATAAGTCCTTTGGAATTGTCTTGGATTATTGTATTGCTGAGAATAGGTATAGGTAGGTAACCCACAATGTACATTGTATAGTATTATTGTTATGGTGTATAATATTCTCATGGTTCTGCTTACTTTACTTCTCATCAATTCATGTACAATCTTTCCAATTTCTTCTGAAATCAACATGCTTATCATTTCTGATAGCACAATAATTTCCATTACAATTATATAACTCAACTGGTTCAGCTATTTTCCATTGATGGATTTCCCTTCAATTTCCAATTCTTTCCCACCACAAAATACTGCTATAAATAATTTTTTCTACAAATAGATCCTTCTCCCTTTCTAAAAAATAATCATTTTAAAATTCCTCTAGAAAAAGATTAGAAACTCCAATCAAATTATGTATATGAAAAAGGCTTATAAGCATAAGTGCTATATAAATATAAGTTCTTCAGTAAAGTTAACTTCAGCCATCATGGTACAAAAGTGATTATCATTTTAGTAAACCAGGCCTGGCTGAAGCTGGTCTATTACCTCAGGATAGAGACTGGAATGAAATAAAGCATTCATAGTCCATTTAATCATTAACCATGGGAGATTTGCTTAGCCATAACAGAAAAAGGATATTCATTCTAGGACAAAGCATTAATTCAGCTGATTGCAGCTTCCCAGGGACTATTCAGTATATGTTTAGCCAATAAGAAGCCTTCAGGCAAATCTGGAGCTCCTCTGGTCCTGGCTCTTTTGTAGTGAAGCAACTAGGAAACTATTTCAATGTCCTGAGTTTTTAGTCCCCTAAAGAAATTAAACCTAGAGGATGGCTTCAATATCATTTAAGAAAAGAGATAGCCTAGGATCCATGCTGCATAATATTAAATATTGTTTTCATCAAAATCAGCAAAGGCTATGCCAAAAGAGGACTAGTTTTGGCAGGTTTTAAAAAATGGGAAACACTTTAAATACAGAGCTAGCATAGGAGGATCAACTTAACTAATTTTGGAGGACTTAAGAGACTCAAATGACCTTTATTTTGGCTATAGCAATTCATCTTCTAAGGTGATATAGATTATGACTCATATTACAAGAATGTAATCTTGAAAAATCTTGAAAATTATTATACCAAACTAATGTTATTATTATTGTTGTTGTTGTTAGTAGTAGTAGTACTTTGCTTAGAAGAAGAGCTCTATGTCACTGGGAGTATAACTCCTCCAAAGATGTGGTCAGTAAGACAAAGAATTGAGGGCTGAATGAAGGTTGCACTAGAAAAGCTGTAGGGGTTTCAGATTTCCATTGGTTTTCAGGGTTTGTCTTCTTAAATAATTAATTAACTTTACTATTAATTTTTTTAGTTTTGAGTTGCAATTTCTCTCCTTCCCACACCCATTGAGAAAGCAAGCAATATATCAGTTATACTTTTGAAGTCTTATAAAACATTTCTGTATTAGTCATGTTGCAACCAAAAAAAAAAAAAAGAAAGAAAGAAAAGGAAAAGAAAAGGAAAAAAAGTATGCTTCAGTTTGTACTCAGAATTCACTGGTCCTCTCTCTAGAGTTGGATAGCATTTTTCATCAAGGGTCCTTTGGAATTGAGTGGGATTATTGTTTTGATCAGACTAGCTGTATTTCACAGTTGATCTTCCCTACAATGTTGCTCTTGTCACGTACAATGTTCTCTTGTTTCTGCTCACTTTACTTTGCATCAGTTCATATAAGACTTACCAGGTTTTTAAAAGAGATTTTTGAAGTGGAAGTTAAGTAGCCAATGCAGTCTCTGGCATTCCGTGCTGGCCATTCAAACTGGCTCCTAATTCACTTGATAGACATGAACAAAGGGCATTGAAAACAAAGACGCTAAAACTGAAGCCAGGGTGCTGACCAGTTGCAAACAACACAGATGGACTGGGACTGGCCAAAGGAATAGGAAGTCTAATGGACATGAACTTCAAACATATGGCTGGTGAAATGTCTAAGATCTAATCCATAGCCCTTTTATACTTTTACCCTCACTCCTTGGAGCTCTGTCTGAAGAAGTCATTCTATCTTATCCAATTCTTCACATCCTGTTTCTCCTGATTAGAGAATCAGTGGAACCAGTGGGAGGACATGGGTTTGTGGGTCAAATATATCTGTTTCCATCCCATCCTCTACCCTCCCTGATGTGGTCATTGCAGGCTATATTTAGAAACCATATTCCTTCATAAAACTCATGTAACTGAAGCTGCTATTAAACTATATGTTAAAATTTTTTAAAATAATTTTATTGATATTTTGAGAGGTTTTACATCTCCTGAATTTTCCCCACTATCCTTCCTCCATCAAAATCAATCAATACACTGAAATAATCTGAAAACATAGTCAATATAGCACACCAGTGAACTTTCCAACTCTGGAAAGGAGTAGGATGGGGTTATCATTTCATATTTTATTTTTGAGACCATGCATATTCTTTGTAATTTTGCAGCATTTAATTTTGATTGATTTTTGGTTTTTTTTTTAATTTTCTTTGTGGTAGTCATTATATATGTTGTTTTCTTGGCTCTAATTACTTTGTGTCTGATCCGTAAATCTTAATATATTTCTTGGAATGTCTCATTTTTATCATTCCTTATCATAATCATATTCCATTACATTAATTCACATACCACAACCTCTTTTAGTCATTCCACAACTAATGGACATCTTCTTTATTTAAAATTATTTGCTACCACAAAAAGTACTCCTATAGATATATTTTGTATATAGCGGTTTTCTTTTTATCCATTTCCTTGCTGGGACATCTAATAGTAGAATCTCTTAATCAAAGGGTATGAGCATTTAATTACTTTATTTGTATAATTTCATATTCCTTTCTGAAATGATCGTACTACTTCATGAGCCTATCAACATACTTGTGTGCCTATCTTCCCACAATCCCTCCAGTATTAACTTCTGTCTTTTCTCAACTTTGCCATTTTGCTAGGTATGGGGTAAAATCTCAGGGTTGTTTTGATTTGCATCCTTCTTGTTATAAATGACTGGGAACAAGCTTTCATATCATTATAAGTAGTTTACAATAGATCTTTCAAGAACTGCTTGTTCCTATACTTTATTTATCTATTGGGTTATGGTTTTTGGTTTTTATAGTGTATATGCCAACTTCTGAGGTATCTTTTAGAGTATCCCCAAAGAGTATTGAAGACAACATTAGATGACCAAGTTTCAAAATTTAAGATAAAATTCTCCCTTATGAATCAGTCAGCTGGCTACTAGTGCAGGAAAACACAATTCCCATCAGGATATCTGCTGTGCTCAAGGCATTATATACCTTTAGTCTTTTTGAAGCAGAAATTTGTCCTTGGCTCTCAATTTATACCATCTGTTTCTTTTACTATATATTTGTCTTGTATGGTCCATTCTTACTGGTCTGAAATAGTTTTTCATTGGTTAGAACTCTCATTCAGGAGAAATAAGCATTTAAGACCAGTAACTTGGTATTCACCAGCTGTTTCATTTTGGTATTAATCTTATTTCCTTAGGAAATGGTGTGTAACTTTGATGATTGTTAATTTTAGAGATGAGAAGAACATTTTTTTTTCTGGTTATTAGTATTGCAGTTTGGGGGAAGAGGGATGGGAAAATGAGACCAATTTTAAACATGTGGATTTAATTGCTTTGGGGGAGAGGAGGAGCAGGAACTATAGCATAGAACAGAGTTTCCCAACTCAGACATATTGCAGATGAATAAAATATAAAAACTCTTTACATCTGATTAGTATGCCCCCTTCAATCTCAATTGGGCATTTGGGGAAAACAGGAATCACAGAGGTAGGAACAAAATAAGGGAAGGGATGTGGGATGATGAGGGAAAAGAATAGGACACAGAAGGAAGAGAAATATTTTAAGGTAATAAGTTTTGGGGATTAAGGCCTTTTGGAAATAGAAGTATTGGAACAGAGTTTAGGAAATAAATCCGTTCCTAACAGATATATTCAGCAATCAGAATAAATTAACAGTAGATAGGCTTTTAGAGAAAGATGTCTTTAGGCAAAGAGAATTTTATAGAGCGTGGCTGCAAGCATTTGTGGGAAATGCAGAGGTATCCTTTCCACATGCCAACTTTCCTCATTGCTGTTTCAATATATATTGAAGGTTAGCATAAAGAATTAAATGGAAATTTGGGGGGAGTTTTGTGAAAGCCACAGATGACATGGGAAGGCTAAAAGATGACAAAGAAAAAATTTAGAAACTCAGAAATACATAATATATATAGTGTTATATAATATTTTACTTTTAATACCATAAATCTACATAATCTCTTTTTTAAAGTTAAGAAAAAAAGTTTAAAAAAAGAACAAAGGAAAAAACGTAGAGCTATCTTAACATCGACTTAACTGTAGCATATAACCAAATACTTAACCCAAATTTTACAATAAAATGTTGTAAATACCTCTTAAAAGAAAAAAGGGGGGGATCAGACTTCTCTGGTGTGAAGGGAGGGCAGAAAAATTTTTTAGGGAATGGAAGGGTTTTGGAAGTGGGGTGGGAACCAAGCTCCTAACACACCCACTATGTAAAGGGGATGCCTGCAATTTCAAGTTCCTTTCTTTGGAGACACTGAGAGTTGTGGCAAGCTCTAAGATCTTTTTTCCTCTAATGCTCTGCCTTCTATACTTCTTTGAAAGGTCAAACTCCAAGGTTATAGCTCTAGTGTATAAAATAACATTAAATTAATGAATCCACCAAAGTGTGTTATCAATGAAACAAGTTCCCTGGGCAAAGATAATTCGTACCTTATTAAATAACTAGCCTTGCAGAGGAAAGTTCACACATTGTTAAAAAGACATCAGCAATTCTAGAACAAAATAACCCTCCTATTCCCCTTAATGATGCCAACTTCTCTCTGAGATTATCTCTAAAAATTATCCTGTATATGTCTTGTTTATATATAATAGTTTTTAAGTTGTCTCTCCCATTAGCTTGTGAATTTCTTAGCACTTAGAGCAGTGTCTGGCACGTAACAGATGCTTATTTAATGCTTTTTGGCTTAACCACATCCATGGGGATTAGAATCAGGGATAATGCTTTACTCCTGCCCTCCCCTAAAGAAAAAGATTTACTTTGTATTCAAGAAGAAATAGCCTGGTATAATAAATGAAAGTCTCTGGTTTTATCTTCAAAATGTTCATATAGAAATGAGTTGTAAAAATAGCAAACTTTTAAATTTTTTGGCCTCATTAATGTTTAAAAATGTGTTTGTTACATAAAAGTTCCAAGGTGTCTCCTTTCTTTCCTCCATACTTTGCACTAGAGAAGGCATCATTTGATTTTATATATATATATAAAATTCTGTCACACATGTTTCTATTTATCAGTTCTTTCTTTGGAGGTAGACATTCACAGTTACTCTTCAAACAATGTTTCTATTGCTATGTATAATGTTCTCTTTCTTATGCATGTTTTGCTCTTTAGAATTTCAAGTAAGTCTTTCCATGTTTTTTTTTTAATTTACCGACTCATCGTTTCTTTCCTTGAAATAATATTCCATTACAATCATATGTCAAAATTTCTTTACTATTACCCAATTGATGGGCATCCTTGCAATTTCCAGTTGCTAACCACAGCAAAGAGAACTGCTATAAACATTTTAGAACATATAGATTCTTTTCCTTTTTCCCTGATCACCTTGGGAAACAGACCTAATAGTGGTATTTCTGGGTCAAAGGATTTACACAGTTTATTTTTTAACAACTCTTTGGGCATAATTCCAGGCAAACCTTTATTTCTTACGTACTCTCATGTCCTTGTTGTTTAGTCATGTGTGTTTCTTCATGGCTCCATTTAAGATTTTCTAGGAAAGATACTGGAGTAGTTTCCTTCTTCAGTTAATTTTTATAGATGAGGAAACTGAGGTAAACAAGTGATTTGCCTAGAGTCACATAGCTAGTAAGTCTCTGAAGCCAGATTTGAACTCAGGTCTTCCTGACTCCAGACCACAGCTCTTATATCTTATTTCAATTTTATTTTCTCCACAGAAGTCTTATTTTGACATCATAATATGTAAGCCTCTGGAATGTTACACAAACAAGACATGCTTGAGGAGATTCTACCTAGTCAAAAATTCTTCCAATGTGGCTCTAATAATATAATAATATAATATGTGGGCTAAATGAAAGTTATGAGTACAGAAATGGATAACACCAATAATTTACTCATTAGGCTATGATTTTTTAGGTCAAAGCAACCCATAAAAAAATAGAAAATGATTTCCAGTACTGTGCAGTTTTCTTCTGTTTTATAGCAATGATGTCAGAGTAATGAAGAATAGGGCAGATGATACTAAAAAATCACATCCTTTTTAGAATATTTATGCCCATTAATTTGACTCTTGGTATTCTGAATTTGAAATTGCTATTAAAGTTAGAAATCATTAGATAAGGACCTTTCTTCTGACTACCAGATGATTGGAAACTCCCTTTCAACCTCCTTGTAACCATAAATCCCACAGGCCACTGTTCTCAGTCAAAAGAATGAAGAATCTTTCTTCAGTGATAAACAAGTTGAACCAGAGAAACTGAATCATAGTAACACTGATGTTGCTCTTATAAACAAAATCCAAAGGTAGATGGAAGTTGTGAATGAATGGAAGGATGATTCATAGGTTCACTTTGGAAAGGTAAATAAAGATATTGACAGAACTGGCTTTTTCACGTGCCCTGAAGCAAAAAAGAACATCATTCATGGGAGACTTGGTTATCTTGTTTTGTTATACTTACAATGACCATAAGTAAAAAGACCAACATGGTGAGAATTGCAGATTATGCCCCAGCATTTCTTGCTAAAGATAAAGAGACCAAAAAGTTCAACAGAAGATTCAATAATGTATTCCGAATTGCATTAACCTATTGTGTAATACTAAGTTTGTTGTTCAGTCATTTTTCAAATGTATCTGTCTCTTCATGACTTCATTTGGGATTTTCTTGGCAAACTTATTGGAATGGTTTGTCATTTACTTCTCTAGTTCATTTTACAGATGTGGAAGCTGAGGTACACATGGTTAAGTGACTTGACCAGGGTCACATAGCTAGTGACTCATATAGAACATGAGTCTTCCTGACTCCAGTCCCAGCATTCTATCTGCTGAGCCACCTACTTGCTCTATAAACACTCAGTTATTTTGATATAAAAAGTGAAGTTAGAATAGAATGGCAAAAAAGAAACTTCTCATTAGATCACTCTGATACCTCATATTTTTATCTCAAGGGTACTTTTTTCTTGATATTTTCATTTTTATTATTAACTGAGCAAACACTAACAATCATAAAGATTTTAATCAACTAAGACCAGAGAGGAGGATTGTTCATGAAACTGAGAAGATTAAAATAGATAAGCTATAGGATAAGAATTACTAATGATCACTTTGATGATTTACTTTAGCAAGAAATAGTCCCAGTTTGTTAGCAGGCCTATTAGCTGAGTTAAACCTATACTTGAAATTAATAAACAATTAATCACTTAGTGTGCTCATAATCTACAAGAAGTTAATCATTTAGATATGGGTAAGTATAAAGTAAAAGAGAATTAGAAATAGCTATTAATGTTAGAAATCATTAGATAAGGATCTCTCCTATGAGTCTCAGATTACTGGAAACTCTTTTTCAACCCCACCCTTGTCATTGCAAAACCCACAGGTCAGGGTTCTTAGCCAAAAGAAAACTGAATCTGCTCCATCAGATTCAAGGTCCTTTTTTCCAGAGAGGTGGCAAAACTCACTTTCAAAATCAGATGATAGTATGATAGACACAGACTTTACTGTAATCCAGCATTAGAATCACTAGTAATCCCATTTTACACACTCCTTAATTCACCTATCTTATGCCCAAGAGTCAAAAGTTACAAATCACTCAGTTCCCCAGTTTTGTAATTCAGTAAGACTATTCCTGTTCATTCATTCTTTCTTTTGTTCTTTTACACAGCCACAATACTGTTTCTCTTTTTCTGCTATAAGAAAACTGAGCACTCAGAGGTCTCTCCGACTATAATGGGTGTATCAGGGACACCATGAACTTTGTATAAATTGAATATTTCATATTAAAGTCAATATCCTCAGAAGTCTAGCTTCTAGTTTCTTTCTTCTTTTTTTTAAACCCTTACCTTCCATCTTTGGATCAATACTGTGCATTGGTTCCAAGGCAGAAGAGCAATAAGGAATAAACAATGGGGTTTAAGGGCTAGGGTCCCACAGCTAGGAAGTGTCAGAGGCCTTATTTGAACCCAGCACCTTCTGTCTCTAGGCCTGGCTCTCTTCCACTGAGCTACCTAGCTGGCCTCTCCCATTTTCTTCTAACAAAACTATGATTTTTTGTTAGTTTTTTTTAAAGAGTCACTGCAACAGAATGGCAAAAAAAGAAAAGAAGAAAAGAAACTGCTTCAGAAAACAGTTTTTTAAGTCTATGGGAACCTCCCTGTTGGTTCTGGAAACTCAGGATAAGAACCCTAGAGGCTGTGAGAAGGCTTTGAGGAGCTGCCTGATCCTCTCTCCCAAACATAAATACATATAGAAGTGTGTTGGTAAATGCTTAAGATCTGAAAGTGGGGATAGAGTACATGACACACTTTTATGATTAATCTACATTATTAATATTTTCTCCAAAAATTTCTTAAGAAATCAAAAAAGCAATAAATCAAGCCCCAATTAGTAGCCATTACTAATTTCCAAGATGTAAATGCTTACTTTGAAAATTTAAGCCTCCTCTCTCCAAAAGATCTAAGGTTAGCCCCAGTACATAACTGAATGTGTGTCCTTTTCTTAGATCCTGGGAGGACAAAGTGATAAATGCAAGGCTTTAGCAAGATAAGTTGTCTGTGACAATTTAACACTAGCCTGCACCCCTTTTCTTTTTCTTGCTCCCAAAGATCAGACTTATATTTTAAAAAGAAAGTTTCATGTCAAGTTGGAAATAGCCCATTCTTAGGTTGAATTAGGTTTCGATTCAACCCCACCCCCTTTTGACTGACTTAATAACAAAAGCTAATGATCCTTTATCTGTCAACAAATTACTTAAAAATAAGGGAATGAATATACACTTTGGGCCAGAGGCCTCATGGCTCCCTGGCACTTGGAAGATGCTTGCCTCTTGTCTCATATAACTGCAAGTATCAGGCAGACATGCAACTGATCCAAACTGAGGTTGGAGATTACCAAATCAGAGGGACTCAGAAAAGTGACATCACAAGAAGCATAAAGTTGGACTGAGGCCAGGAAGTAGGTCTCTTTGATCTTGGAATCATGATGAGAGGAGGTGAGTAGTAGGTAAGGAATAGCATGCCTAGAGTATGTCCCCATAGCTGGTTAGAGAAGACAGGAGAGTGCTAGGGTAGGAGACTTGTGAAGGGAACAACCAGCCATACCTTTTCTTTCTCTAACCTGTTTTTAAAATTATTTAATAAACACATATAAATTAAGATACAGACTCCAGAGAATTTTAATCTTAACAGGTCCCTCTATATTACCAGTAATAGAAAATTTTTGCCTGGGAGCTGCAAATTAAACTAGAACTTTGGAAGCTAGACCAGGAAAGAGCCCTTAGGCCATGGAATGTGGGAGCAGGAAAGCTATCTAGAATTTATAGAAAAATAAGGACACAATTTGGAGTCAGAGAACTCTAGTGCTTAGCACAGTGCTTAGGACCATGTTAGTGAAACTGTGGCACACGTGCCAGAGAGTGCCAGAGGATGCTGCTCCCTTCCTCTTCTCCATGCACACCTGAAGACATTTCTCCTATCACCTGCCCCTCTGTCCAGCAGCCCAATGGGAGTGCTTCCTTCCTCCCCTGTCAGGTAAGGCAGGGGGTTCACATGTAGTATGAGGGTTTTAGTTTGGGCAATCAGTCTCTAAAAGGTTTGCCATCACTGGCAGGACATAGTAGGTCTTTAATAAATGCAAATTGACTGATTGATCAAAATCCAGTTCTACCACTTATTAATTGAGTGACCTTAGCAAGTCACTTAATCTCTCTGGGCTTCCATTTTCCTTATCCATATAATTAGAGGGTTGGACTAAATGACCTCTGAGGTCCCTTCCAGCTCTCAATATATAACCCTGTGGTCATACAGATAAGAGAGTCATGGTAGATATACATAAACAACAACATATTATGAATGATGAGATGCATTGGAAAATGTATAAAATATTAGATCAGGGGACATATACCTGTTAAATTAAATCAGCTAGACATTTCATGAAACCAAAGAATAATGGGTCAAGTGCTAACCTGGTAACAATATGACATTTAAAAAATCTAGAAAGGGGCAGCTGGGTAGCTCAGTGGATTGAGAGCCAGGCCTAGAGACAGGAGGTCCTAGGTTCAAATCCAGCCTCAGACACTTCCCAGCTGTGTGTCCCTGGGCAAGTCACTTGACCCCCATTGCCTACCCTTACCAATCTTCCACCTATAAGTCAATACACAGAAGTTAAGAGTTTAAAAATTAAAAAAAAAAATCTAGAAAGTTTCTAGATACCTGAATGATTTTATTTTTTTTTTTTTGTCGTTGTTGCATGGAGAATTCAAAGGAGGATAAGAAAGGAGTCACAAAGGATGAAAGGGTGTGAATAAGTTATAAATTATTCAAATGGAGGGAATACTTACCTAATGAGCTCAAAGAGCCATCAATCTAAGGAAGCATATTGCTTCTATACCCAGTCTTGAGCCTGTACTTTGCCAGTTCAATGACTTATTAGCTAACACTCTAAAATCAGACTTTCTACCATTTCTGACCTCAACCATAAGTAACTCTGATCAAATAATTACTTCCTGCTCCCCCTTCCTTCTCTCGCCCCGCTTCCCCCCACCCCCACCCCTGGCTCTGCTTCTGGCCTGCTTAATATAAAGGGAGAAAGTTATAAAATTGTGCTGATTTCACCTACTCAAAATAAATTTGGAGTTACCTCAGTTAGGCTTTCAATGCTGCTTGTCAATCCCTCTATTTGTCATTTCTTGATTCCCTATCTGATTTTCCAGTTTCAAACCCTTCCCTCTGTAAAAATAAAATAGGCTAGAACACAGTATAAGAACAAAGAACAATGAAATAAAGGTTCAAAATTGTTTCTAGATACTTTTGATAGATGTTAAAAAAGTATCTAATGGTAAGTGAAGTGAAGCTCAAAGATGAACTTCCCTTCAAGGCCGGTGCAAGGAATGCTAAAGAGACTCTTGTTAGAGAAAATAAACTTTTATTTAAAATATATATAAGGGTAAAATGATTTCTAATTTTAAAGGATTCTAACTCCACCCAAATAAACTCCCTGGTTCCACAAGGAACCGCTTCTCCTGTGGTTCACAGGCTACTCTAATCCTTCCTGATCTAACTAACCAAATTTATACTATTCTAAATAAACCTAACCACTATAACTCTTTTTTTTTGTTTTAATAACCCTTACCTTCCATCTTGGAGTAAATACTGCGTATTGACTCTAGGCCTGGCTCTCAATCCACTGAGCTACCCAGCTGCCCCTCACTATAAATCTTAACTTTGCCTTTAAGTTATAAAGATAACCAAGGCTAGCTGGTTGAGTCTCCACAAAAATCAAGTTAGGACTCTGAGCCTTAAGAGACTCAGAGACCAAACCAAAGGCCAGGTTTTGTTTGGTCTTTTCAGAGTTTAACCAGTCTTTAAACAGTAACAGATAAATGAATAGTGTTTCCCAAGTTGGAAAACACTCCACTCCTTCAAGTTTTTCACTCAGACAGATAGAGAGAGGCAAAGATGTTACCTTCTCTAGCCCTGAGAAAGAAAGAACCTGTGTGTGGCTCTGACGACTGCCAAAAGCCCACTCCCAGAATGCCATACCCAGAGAGTGTAACTGTCATAGAATAAGGGTTATAATTGCCAATAATTGAAATTAACACTCTCAGCTCTATTTGAAACTCCAATTCTTCCTCAAACCAGTTTCTCTACTTCTTTTCTTTAAACTAATAAAACACTACTTATTTTCTAATATCATCCCTATATCTCTGGTTTCAATTCTTTGTCCACACTTCTATTCCTTTCATTCATAGCAAATGGTCTAACCTTTTACTTCTCTGAGAAAGTCGATGCTTTCCTAGGGTCCTCTGGTTTAGCCATATCTTTTGATAAAGAAAACTTCACCTTGCAGGATTGAATAGAGACAAAAGCGAAGGGAGTGTAATGTGGAGGCATCATCATGTGCTGTGAGGGGGTCATCCATAAGATGTTCATAATCTTTCCTCTTCCCTAATGCAAGGATTTCCTATGACATATCCCCTAAAACTTTCCTCAATGAAACAAAACCAAGTACCATATAAAACTATGCTAAATGGTTATATTGTACATTGTGAAAGATTCTCTGTATTGGAAGGATGGAGTAGAGGTAACTATGAGAGAGATAGAGAAAAAGACAAAGAGACAGAGACAGAGACAGAGAGGGGGAGAGAGGTGGGAAGTACTAACATTTTCCCAATGACCCAGGTCAGCCAACAAAAAATCTTTTCTCTCAGGAACTTGACCTTCACTTATTTGTCTCATCTCCTTACTAAACTATACATTGATGCACTGTTGTATATGGAATGAGCTTGGAATCTGTAAACATAGGTTTGAAAACTGGCTCTGATATTAAACTCTGTAACAATGGACAAGTCCCTTAGTCACTCTGACGCTCTGTTTCCTAAATCCTAAAGTATAAATGAAAGTACTTGTACTACCTACCTCAAAGTACTAGTAATAAGAAAACTTACAGAATTATACTTTATGAAAACATGAGTTGTTATGCAGACAGTGACTGAGTCTTATTTAATCTTTGTATCACAAGAAGAACTTAGTGAGGTGTTCTATATATGGTACTTTGTTAATTTATGTTTCTGAAAGTTTTTGAATAGAGATTTCCCTTAAAAGGACTTACAACATTTTGCATTATATTTAGAATTCATCTATTCTTTGTTACTAATCTATAAATGCATATTCCCTTAGGTAGTTCAAAGTATAAGGAAGGTTAATATGTAGTATTCATATTATTAGAAATGTGTAGATATATTAAAGGCATTGAAAAAATTCAATAATATTGCCATTTGGGGCAGATAATACTTTTTAAATTTTTCTTTAAAAATTTATCTTCTAAGTATTGATTCTAATGTAGTAGAGCAGTAAGGGCTAGGCACTTGGGGTTAACTGTCTTGCCCAGGGTCACATAGCTAAGAAGTATCTGAGCATAGCTTTGAACCCAGGTCCTCCTGATTCCAGGCCTGATGCCCTATCCACTACACTACCTTGCTGGCCCTTGCATACCTACTTTCAACATAAGATTACCATGATTCTTAATATTTCTAGCAAAAGTAAAATATATAGAATATCCCCAAAGTGCAGTTTTTAATTATTTAAGATAAGCAGTATAGTTTTATAAATGATAATAAAACTTAGAGCAGTTTTAAGCTTTAATAGCTTAAATAGTTTAAAACTCTAATAAGACTTTGGGGATAAACTGCAGGAAGATATTTTTTAAAGATATAACTTTTTTAGTTCCCTTGAAAAAAATTGAATATTTGTTGCTCCCTGTCCCTTTAACTGATATAGTAAAACTGAACCACTACTCTGTTCTCTGTTCTCTGTTCTCTGTTCTCTGTTCTCTGTTCTTTGTCTCAGTTCCTTTGCTGTTCTTAGTACATACTCGATGCATTGTTGCTATTATAATTCTTAGTTCTTTACAGCAGATGGCATCAGAACCCCCATTCCCGATGGTTACCCACTGAGATCTCTCCCTTTCTTTAAGTACCAAGTCAGATGCTTCCTCACCCATAAAGCCTTTTCTGATATATCCCTTCCTCCAACTTGTGTTCTTCATATTTCTCATAGCACTTTTCCTGGCTCTCCTTTTTCTCTATCACAATATATATGTAATTTATGCCAACTTATGTGTGTATAGGTATTATCTTCTCTATTCATACACTAAACTCCTTTATGACAAGGACAGTATAATTTATTGAGGTTTTTCTCTGTCCCTACTGCTTACCATAGTGGCTTCAGTGTGATCTGTTTAAAAATGTCTGTTGTTGAAACAGAAAAAAAAAAAAACAGTTTGAATCACTCTCGTATGAAAACAGAAGCAGCATTATTCCATAGTAATTATTCCAATCTGAAATTTACCCAGGTGGATTATATAGCTAGGCATAGACCAGTTTATCTTGGCTGAATAAAAGCCTAGATCCTGTCTAGGTAACCCCCTGGTCTTCTCTCATCCAAAAGAACAAAGATATTGGGAGAGACATAGAGGGAAAGAAAAAAAGGAGAAAGAAACTAACACAAGACAAGCAGACAAGGAGTCAGGAAGCCAGGGAAATTTTGTTATTCATTTGTTTCAATCCTGTCCAATTCTTTGTGAATGCATTTAGGGTTTTCTTGGCAAAGATGCTGGAGTGGTTTGCTATTTCCTTCTCCAGCTCATTTGACAGATGAAGAAACTGAGGAAACAGGATTAAGTGACTATCACACAGATAGCAAGTGTCAAAGGCCAAATATGAGCTCAGGACTCCCAGACTACAGGAACAGGGCTATATCCACTGTACCACCTAGGTACAGATAGAAAAAACAAGAGAGGAGAGTAGACAGAGATAGAGACAAAAGACTAGAAAATGGTATTGAGACATAGAGCCATTGGCTGGCAATGAACTCTTCCCCCAGGAGTTCTGCTACCACTGCTTTATTCACTAGAACTATGACAGGAAGATTATGGCATGCATGCCAAAGATATTACACAGAGAGTTAGTTACTAGAAAGATGGAGGGACTGGTGGGGAGGGGAGGCTGCTCTCTTCTCTCTCTCCACTGCACCTACCCACCCCATCTGTCTAGCAGCCCAATGGAAGCACTTACTCCCTCCCCTGAGCAGAGAGACTGGATCAACCCTCTCCCTTTCTTCCTCCCCTGTCTGGGGCAAAGCAGGGTACAGCATACAGTCTGTGGTGGGGTGGGGCATGGCACACAGTCTGGGGGGGTGGGCCATGGCATGGCACAGGGTCTCTAAAAGCTTAGCCTTCACTACACTAGACCATGATGGAGCAGACTTTTGAGTGGAGTGGTTCAAATCTGGCTGCTTCTCTACCTTCTCCCACCAGAAAAGCATATGTTAAATTCAAAGCTTATCTCTGTTCTGTAGAGTTTGTTTACATTTCTTTTTAATTAGTATTGACTGTCTACCTTGATCAAGCAAAGAAGCTTCTGATTTATATACTTCATTATTGTGGCTAGGGAAGCTGATGAATACTCATCCCTTCAAGGTCACTTTGTACATCTTAAAGTGTTATATCAGTGTTATCTGACTGGATTTTATCATCTTAATTTCTTGCTGACTGGATTTATAATTTTGACATGAAACTGTTTCTTTTTTATGCATTTTTTCTTCTTTTTTTTCTTTTCTTTTCTTTTCTTTCCTTTTCTTTGTTTCACTAAAGCTTTGTTTGATTTTTGTTTTGAACGATATTTCTAGTTTGGGTTTTCTTCTGTTTTGCTTTTATTTTTTATTTGTGTTTTCAATCTTTCTGTATAGTAAGTAGCCACAACCCTATAAAACTGTCTTGGTGTAAACCAAATGGAGGGTAACCCTGAGTTAGAAGTATGTCTATCCCAACGTGTGAAGATTTCTCAGGTAGAAAAAAAGAGATGAGAACAATTTGTTCCTATGGCCACAAAAGCAGCTTAGAGTGCTTGGAGCTTGGTTAGACACTGAAGATGCCAACCAAGGTCATCCACTGCATCCTGAACCATCAGTGGTAGTCAAGACCTTTTTCTGTCCACTAGATTTCAATAACTCTGGAAGAGAGAGTGAGACCCAATGATTTTGTACAACTCTGCTTCACTTAAATCCAGTTTATGCAAGAGTCAAAGGACGTCACCAGTGTTGGACTATACAAAGGACAAACAATTAAACAACCAGCTATAATCTACTTCATCACGAGGCTACATTACAATATGAATGCCTACTATTTAATTATGCTATTTGTGATACTGTTATTAAGTTGCTTATTGATATACAAATAAAATGTTGTTGCTGTTATAGCAGCTATTGCTAAATGTCAGTTGTAGAGCACTGCGTTATGATGTCTGCATAATATAAGATTGCATTGTTAGTTGATTTCCCTGCAATCATCCATCAAATATTGGCATTATTCATCAGTGTTATGAAAATGTGTTGCATTTTTAAATAATATCACTTTATCAATGTTAATATCCACAGATGATTACTGACCTTTAGAGTAAAGAGTGTGCTTACAGAAGGGGATATTATAAAAGTCTTAAAGGACCCAGTAAAAGAGTGGGGAGCTTATAGAATATAGAACTTGCGATGAATATCTTTTCAGCCAATCTGAAAGAAAGCAAAGAGGCAATGCTCCAAGCCAATAACAGGTTTATTGAGAAAGACCAATGTCTCTCAGCAAAGCTGGATCATTAGGTTTCTTCCCACCTAAGACAACTGAATGAGAGTTTTCTCTCTTTTTTATACCTTAACATTACATCATCCAAGATCCCACCCCAGTAGTCAATCACCAATCCTAGGATAGTTGAAAATGATAGAAATCTCTACCAGGCATCTTTCTGCCCAGGGTATCTCTACGTGCCATATGTGTGGTCAGATCTTCTGCTCAGAGGGGACAACCCATAGATCCTCCACTTAAAAGGCACAGGCCTTCTGAGAGCTACATCTATTGGCTTGTCCACTCAAAAATCCCTGAAAAATTCTATACTTGGAAACTGGTTTATAATCTTCCCTTGACAGTGGAGGAGAGTTCATGAAAAGTTGCAATATTGAAGAAAGGTAATTGAGTTCAAGAGTGGAGGTATAGGCTGAGACATATGCTTAGGTTCTCACTTGTTCTTAGAGGGAGGGCTTAACACTAGCACCCTATTTGGTTTCAGTGATGGAATCAAATGAGACACTTGCAAATCACTAACCAGTTGACAAAAGCAGGTTTACTTTGGCCAAACTATTAGTTTTTTTGGGATGCTGTCTGTCATCTTCTTTTATAAGTGCATGTGAGGCAACTATGTTGCTCGGTATATAGAGTTCCAGGGCTGGAGGAAAGTCTGAATTCAAATGCAGTGTCAGATACCTACTAACCATGTTACTCTGATTTAATTCTTGCCTCAGTTTCCCCAACTATAAAATGGGGATAATAAATACCTACCTCCCAGAGTTGTTGTGGGAATCAAATAACATAATGTTTGTTAAGTACCTTGTGTGTAGTAAGTGCTATATAAATGCTAGTTATTGGGGCATACTTTTTTTTCACTTACATTATTTTCTTGTCTTTTTTTTGATAACATGGTTAATATGGAAATATGTTTTGCATGACTTCATGTGTATAATTGATATCATATTTCTTGGCTTCTTAGTGCTGGGGGTTAGGAGGGCTGGAGGTGGGAAAAGAATTTAGAACTCAAAATTTTTATAAAATGAATGTTAAAGTATATTAACACCAAAAATGCTAATTATTATTATTATAATTGGTCAGCAGAACAGGAAATGATGACTTAGCTGAGATAACTCATAAATTCACCAAGGTGGAGAAGAAGCTACTTTCTGTGCTCTTAGATGACCAGAAAACTCAACATGAAAGGCACTAACCAATCAAATCCCATGGACAATTTTGTTGTATTTTAGCTAAGATTAATCCCTATCCCAGGAAACCAGAACACTTCTCTAACTGTACAGGAAAGCTGAGGCAAGAATCTAGTCATCAGAACCAGTCACTTTATTGGATAAAACTGATTTTACATTGGTTACACCAGAAACAAAAGCTCTATCCATGGCTAGACAGGTTGGACCCTCTAAAATAGAGAGAGGTATGTCATCTATAAGATGGTCCATTGCTAAGTATATGGTATCAGAGGATAGCTCACCTGTGAGAAGGGCCAAAGCTAGGTCCCTTAGATTTGAAAGAGATAGCTCATCTATATAGCAAGTAGGGGCTGTACCTAGAAGCATTGCCCATAAGCCTAGTCCAGACAATATACTTCCTTGTGATTAACAAAAGGAAGCCCAAACTTATGAGAAAGAATGCTATTCACATCCAGAGAAAGAACTGTGGAAGTAGAAACACAAAAGAAAAACAACTGTTTGATCACATGTGTCGATGAGGACATGATTGGGGATATAGACTCTAAATGATCACCCTAGTGCAAATAATAATATTGAAGTAGGTCTTGATAAACGACACATGTAAAACCCAGTGGAATTACTTGTTGACTGGGAGGGAAGGGGAGAAGGAAGAGAGGGAAAGAACATGAATCATGTAACCATGGAAAAATATTCTAAATCAATTAATTAAATAAAATTTTTCAAAAAAGAAAAAAAATTTAATATAATTTTAAAAAGGAAGCCCAAGATAGGAATTTTCTCAGTTAGACCTTTGCCTTCCTGGAGAAGGCTCCATAGATGTCCAGGCCAGGTGTCCAAAAGAATCATTAAAGGTCTGACACACACTAGCCAGGGGAAATGAATTGTTTTGTTGATGATATCAGTGGGTCCTACATGGGATTTAAAAGAAACAAACCCTGGAACCACACAACAGGATTGCTGTTACCATATATATACCATGACTTAATAGTGTACTAATATTCTCTTGTCTCATTTGTTTGAGGAACAGTTTTGTTGTATTTTAGGTAAAACTAATCCCTATTGCAAGAAACCAGAACACTGCTGTGACTGAACGTGTACAGGAAAGCTGAGACAAGAGTCTAGGGATCAGAATCAATCAGATATCAGATAACACTGATTTCACATTGGTTATGCCAGAAATGAAAGCTCTGTCCATGGCTAGACAGGCTGCGTGGATGCAGATGTCTCACAAAGAACTATGAAAAATGATTTTTTTAAAAAGCCTACATTCAAGGTATATACAAGTATTGGCCCCTTAAAGGCATCATACTTTTGAGACAATGGCAGAAGTTGGAGCTGTGAAACTATCACTTATCCCACATATGGTGCTAGAAAACAATTAGTTGTACCTGGTGCATATCACTCTATGGCCATCAAAGTTTTACATGATAACTTTGGACATAGGGGTCAAGAAAGGACCATAGAACTAAAACATATTTTACACGACCAAGATGGCTGCAGATGTCGCTAAGAAATCTAAGACTTGTGTTTGTTATGTGCAAAGATGAGTTCTAACAATGTGTGTAGTGTATTTGGAGGATTTAAGCCCTAGCAAATCTTTAGAACTCGTCTGTACTGACTTTCTGATTCTAGAAAGTGATAATAAGCTGATGATGACTGGCTACTTCTCAAGGTATGCAGAGAGGCATTCCCAACCAGAACCAGGAGGTTATCATGGTTATCAAAGTATTATGTGAAAACATGTCTCATTGGTGTGGTCTTCCTGCCAGGAACCAGACTAAAGCAGAGACTTCAAAAGCACTCTCCTCAAGACATAGGAGCTTTGGTTACTATCAAGAAGTGTAAAATTATACCTTAGAATCATCAAGGGTACTCACAACCTGAATGGTTCAATTGCATATTGCCAATATGTTGGGACACAGACCAGAACACAAATCTCAGTAGAGACATTATATGTCTTTCAAGGACAACCACGTTATTCTACCAGGAATGATAACACAAGATTTACACCCTACCTGCTGATGTTTGGGTGTGTACCACCTCACCCTTCAGAACTCTTGGTTTGAGTTCATTTCTAGGAACCTCTGTAGCTATACCAGTCATAAGAAATGTTATCTCTGGGTCTAGTCTTATTAGATCCTGTAGCACTTGGAATTTTAATCAACAATTAAAGCAAGGCCGTTTCTTTAAGTATAACATTGTTTGTTAATAGGAATATGCAGTCTCTTAATAAAACACTGGTCAATGCCATGTGCCTTTGTGCAGAAAGACCCTCAGTGAGTCTGACTCACTCTTTTATATAAAGGTGTGTCATCCTTCTAATTGACCAAATGGTACCTCATTTGGACCTCCTTTATCAATCTCAATTGGTGGATATTTTGATAAGGAAATGGGCTTAGATTTCAACTTCTCCATTATTTAATCTACAGCTTCCTTTTATTTAGGCTAAGCCATCCCTTTCTAGCACTTAAGAAATGGCATTTTGTTTTTGGATAAATCAAGAGTAGGGGTTTGCCAGACAGAGGCACTATGGGCCTGAGAATAATTACTTTACTTAATTATATTCCTGAGAAATTCAGAGGCTGGAGTTTGAAGGAATAAATGGATTCATAGAAATATTGGTACCAAGTAATATAATCAATCCAATGCTATTTTTCCTCACTCTGGAGGTAGGATTACAGAAAACATAGGATCTTTCTCTGACAAAAAAGGAACATGCACGTCTGTTTCTGAACCAATAACTATAGACAATGACAACCAGTGTGTTTCTTGATTAAGAGAAAAACTAAAAAGAGCTTTCTCCTTACCTCTAATCTTAGCCCAGAAGAGCTTAACAGAAGCAAATGATGATGTGATGTCCGAGTCTATTACCAAGACCTGTCACAAATAAAGTTCTGCTAAGAAATCTCAGTGTTCATGGGCCACACAAGTTAGCAGATTGATGAAAAGCTACTCCCTACCTATTTGTGGAGAAATTGACCAGCATGCTCTTTTATAAGAGAAGCCAGAGATAGGTAGGGTACCTGAAAAGATAATCCACTACAACCACTTGTTTCCTATAGGTGAGTTGGTGTGACATGCTGATGAAAAGTGATTCATACCTATGTAAATAAACTCTGAGCAAGAGACTACCTGCCAGTAGCAAAAACTTTCTGATCCAGAGAATGTCTCAAAAAATAGACATTTCAAGTGAACAAGATCTGTTTCTTCTGTCATCCAACACCCAGTCCAAATAAAGATAAGAGCCCAGAAGCAACACATTCTATTCCTAGTATTTTAGCTGTGGTGACTTCTAAAGTGTAGAAAAAATTCACTGAGTATAGTAACACTGCTAGACAGTAGATGGTAACTTCCGTTGGCAGAAGACAAGGCCCCAATACCTGTCTATGTGAGCTCCTGGGAACACTGAGGCTAGGCCTGTTTCTTCTTCCTTCTGAAAGGGAAGATGGAGTAAAGTCCTTAGGAGAGGTAGGATATACTTGAGAGAAAAGGAAAAGTAGAGACTATCCATGCTTGATTCAAGTAAGGAGGAAAAGAGACTAAATGGGAGATTGGAGAAAGAGAATAGAATTGAGAGTTAAGTTTAGAGGAGTCACTAATTCATCCCTGAGAATTACACTGGAGCTACCTCTCTACCATGATTTAATAGAACATCCTGAGGCTAAGAAAGAGGCATGCCTAGTCATTACTGGACTTTCTTCTGTGAGAGGAGTGAAGGGAATAATGTTTACCTGTTCCCTTCCACTTTCTCTTACTAGAAGATTGTATGTTAAATCAAGAATTGATCTCTTTTCTTTAAATTTCATTTATATTTCTTTGTAAAGAATATTGATGACTATGATAACACATGTATAATCCAGATCAAATTGCTTACCATCTTCAAGAAGGGAAAGAGAAGGGAGGGCAGGAGACCATATTATAATTTTAGAAAATGTATGTGGAAAATTATTACCCATAATTGGGAAAATAAAATATCTTTAAAAAAAAATAATATTATTGGGGGCAGCTGGGTAGCTCAGTATATTGAGAGCCAGGCCTACAGATGGGAGGTGCTAGGTTCAAATCTTGTCTCAGACACTTCCTAGCTGTGTGACCCTGGGCAAGTCACTTAAACCCCCCATTGCCTAGCTCTTACCATTCTTCTGCCTTGGAGTCAATACATTGTATTGACTCCAAGACGGAAGGTAAGGATTATAAAAATAATAATAATAATAATAATATTACTAAGAACACAATTTGTGTTCATTATTATGAATGGCAAACTAAAGAGAGTGACTAGTAAACTATGCAGTTGTGAGAAAGATAAGAGGACAGCTGGGTAGCTCAGTGGATCGACAGGCCTCAGACACTTCCTGACCAAGTCACTTAAACCCATTGCCTCGCCCTTACTACTCTTCTGCCTTGGAACCACCAACATATAATATTGGTTCCAAGGTGATGTATTGGTTCCAAGGTGGAAGGTAAAGTTAGAGAGAGAGAGAGAGAAGAGAGAGAGAGAGAGAGAGAGAGAGAGAGAGAGAGAGAGAGAGAGAGAGAGAGAGAGAGAGAGAGAAGAGACCTCTCCGAATTCTCAGGGTCATCTAAGCTGGGAACTTTAGAGTTCAATGATAGAGAATCTTATTGATTTATAGATCCTGGGCCAAAAGTTAAAAGGCCCCTCAGAAGCCATCTTGTTTTTATAAATTTCCTAAAAAGAGATTTTGAAAATAGCAGAATCTGGGGATTTCCTGTAACAATAGCTCAAGTCATGAGTTTAGAAACTTTAAGTGGTAGAAAAGAATTGATAAGTAAGGATCAAGTTTCTCCCTCAGAAGCAATTGGTCACAGTAAATTTTACATTCTCTTTGTTGTCTCTTCTGGCAGGCACATTTGACGGTGATGTAAGTAAGGCTGTTGACTAGGGATAGCAGAAAGGCAGAGCTGAGAGCTATATCCAAGCAGAAGCTAGTTTTCCTGATAACCAAATAGCCCCACTTAATTGTTATAGTTCTTGAGTAGTGTTTTTTTTAAATAACTTAGGATGTGAGAATTCCAGGCTTTGGTCTCTAGTTGCATTCCAAACTGCTTATGGCAGACATAATGAAATACTCTAGTTAATAGAAGATTATTCTAGGGCTAGAACTTACAGTCAGATATACTAAGATCATAAATTTAAAGGTAGAAGCAACTTGAGGGCTCATCCAGTCCAGCTCTTCATTTTATTGAATAACTGAGGCCCAGAGAGGTTCCTTAAAGTCCCAGGTAGCAAGTCACTGACCTGATTTGAATTTAGACCCTCTGATTTCAAAACCAGCACTTTTCAGTTAGTTGAGAGCCTGGATTGAGAGCCAGGACTAGGGATGATGAAAGGTCCTGGGTTCAAATTTGACCTCAGATATCTCCTAACTGTTGAAGAGAATGAGAATCCCTTGTGTTATAAAATAAGAGGGTAAACTGGATACTACCACTATTAATTTGGTGACAGTAGTGGTTGTTTAGACATGTGGTTAGTGCAAGATCACCTGAGTCTTGCCACCTAACTAGATGTTGTAACAACTCCCTCCTTTATAACAGTGCCCAGGCAGGATCCCTCAGGTCAGTGGATGGGTATCCCTTTCAGGTCCCACCTGGGGTTGATCAATAGTTGGTATTGGGCTCTATTAGCCTTGGACACGTTTATCTGACTGCGTTTGCTCCCTCCCCAGAGAAGTGATGATACAACCACTCCAGGAAGGTACTTGATGGGATATATATATATGACAAGGAAGGAGTGTTTAGGAAATGGGAAGAGGAATAAGAAACCCTAACACTAATCTTTTGACAATACTAATCCCTCAGGACTGTAGGCTGGTTAATGATTTTGGCTTGCTCTTCAGCTCCTCTGGCTTAGCCTGGCCACAGCCAAACCAGAGCGAGCAAGCTGTTGGATGATGTCTCTCAGCTCCTTCTTCTTGCCAGATGTTATGCCCTTCTACAGCCTTTAGGAACCACCCTTTCCTTTCCACCCTCTTCTCCTTCTCCTGCCCACTTCCCGGATCCCTCCCGGGCCTGGGATACCTAGATATTTAAGGATGGTTTGGATGCCTAAATGTCTAGGGACAGAAGAATCAGAGGATTCATGGTCTGGATACAGGTTGATCAATGTCAGTGGGTTCAAACAGGAGTTCTTGCAAGGCTTAGCCAAGCAAAGCCTCAGTTCCCAATAGACCAGGGTCTACAGATCCAAGGTCCAAAGAAGAAGGGAAAGGGAAATAAAACCCCTTGTCAGGGCTGCCAGGGTATTTATACCCCCCGTGGCCAACTGCTTTCTCCCCTATCCTCATGGCCTCTGGGAACATTCTGAAGTCCAACGGTCTTCACCTGTCAATCAAGGTGGGACTCAGTTCCCAGAGCTTCAATATGACATTTACCTCTTAAATATGAAACTCCAGATATAAGAATCAATCAGTATTTAGCCAAAGAAAGTGACTAATCTGGGATGATAGAGTAATAACTAATACGGTAACTTCATTTTTTTAGCAAACTGAATGTAATGTATTTATCTGATTTCTCTGGAATTTCCTACTAGCTGTCATTTCTGCAACAAGCCAGTATTTAGCAATAAAGTGTGATCCTACCCAGGCAGAAGGCCTGGGGAAAGGTGTGACATCTTTGTAGGAAGGCATGCATCTTTTGAACTGAAGGTTGGAAGGCTATGCCCTCTGAGAATTCTATTAGATGGATTTCTGAACAGGTCCTCTAAAGGAACTAAACACATTAGGACTTGACCATCTCACCATGTAGAGCATGTTGTCCTAAGTACTAAAGGGTTGGCCTTGGACCTCTCATGATTATGAGGTCATTGTCAGAAAATTGTATCTCCCACCCCTTAGGTTAGGATATATAAGTGATGTGAGATCTCTTATTCATTTGTCTTAGGTTTAACGAAGCCTAATAGCCCAGTTTTGCTGGAGGACACATTGACTTGGAGTTTAACTGTTTTATTTCAGATAGTCTGAAAAATACTTTTCACACTGTGTGACCCTGAGCAAGTCACTTAATCCCCATTGCCTAACCCTTTCCACTCTTCTTCCTTGGAACCAATACACAATATTGATTCTAAAATGGAAGGTAAGGGTTTAAAAAAAACAAAAACAGCACTTTTCCCACTATTCCTGAATGACTGGATGAACATACGGAGTCTGAGAATATTTGTAATAGGCCACTAGATTTCAATTTTTTTCTTTGGAAAAAAAAATGAATGTATTGAACTATAATCTCAAATTTTGATTCCACTTCCAAGTCCAAGATTCAGAGATCCTGGGGATTCTGATTCCCCTAGCAGGGCTTATGCATTTCCGGTTTCTGCACACAGATGGCACCAGAGTCCCAGTTTCCTAACAGTCTCTGCAGTTTGCGGTGCTCACAGATTACAGAATGGCAGGCTCTTCTTGCTTTGCTTCGCACAGAGAGCTTCTCAGAGCTTCCAAGTCTTGTACTCCAGTTTAGCAAGTTAGGAAGCTGTTAGAATGTGCCCCAAAGAGATCTTGCAGCTCTTCTGAATGCATCCCATGCTTCCCCAAACTGGGAGCCCAGTGCATTGGCAACTCCAAGAAAATGCGTATCTAAGATAGTTAAAAAAAAAAAAAAAGCGTAAACATTCTCATTCCAGAAATCAATTACGCAACCTGGTCAAGGTAGTATTCGGCTCCCCACGGCATTGAGGCATCTCCAAATCAGGTAAGGGGAATTTTTGGGAGCAGAGAGTGTGGACGAATCTTAGAAGGGTGTCTGAGGGAGCCTGGAAAATGAGGAAAGATATTCGTTGGGACCAACGTCTGATGATTTAAAGAAAAGAGACACCTGGGTGAGGGAGATCAGGACGTGAGAAATAAGAAGAGGGAGAGAGAAAAAAAAAAAAAAAAAGAAAAGAAAAGGTTAATAGATAGATCGTGGATGGACTTGAAAAGGAGACGGGAGCAAGTGAGAGATGGAAATGAGCAAGGGGTATCTAAAGCCAGGAGGAGGATATTGGAGCCCGAGTGGAAGATTGGAGGCCAATGAGAAGAGTGAGGACTAGTGGTTCTTGGCGTCTACTAGAGAGGTAGTAAGAAGTACTCCAGCTTGAAAGACAGATGCCGGGGGAGGCGGAATCCTGAGAATAGCAACCTCCTCACTTCTTTGGTGGTGAGAAGGGAAACTCTAACCTGCTGGAAACCTTTCTCCATCCTTCTTCCCTGGTCTTCTTTCTCATTCGGCTACAGAAGAGCAGTGAGATGAAGAAATAGATGGAACAGTGGAAAATGGGGAAGCCCCAGCTATCGCTCCTGGTGCTGCTGATAGTTTTGCGGACAAACGTGGGAGGCAAGCTGTGCCCTTCCCCGCTCTGTGAGTGCTACCAGGAGGGCGACTTCCGAGTTACCTGCAAGGACATCCACTTCATTCCCAGCCTTCCTCAGAATACCCAGACTTTGTGAGTACTTGGGATGTGGGGAAGGTCAGCTCCTGCATTACGACCAACTAAAAAGAATGGGGAATAATGGAAAGATCATCCCCGGATAGAAATAATCAGAAACCAAGTTAGGAGAATCCGTTTTGGAGGGGGGCAAATGAGGAAGGGGGATGGTCAAAACCCAAGCACCCAAGATTAACCAGGTTACTGACTTTCAAAATTGGGCTTGAACACGTGAGAATTTTTTGAGAAACACCCAGCCCTCATAAAATGTCTTAACTCTATTGCGTTGTTAAAAGTAATGCTGGCATCCTGGTTTCCAGGTTTGTAGGCTGGTTATCAGCAATAGAATATAAAGGAAAATGTTGTATGAGTGAAAATGTAAGCGTGCTTTCTAATGAATTAAAATGCGTTTTATCTGCTCTCTGTTCGATTTTTGGTCTTATTAAGTTCCCATATTTTATTGTGCCAAATAATGTTTAATAAATAAATTCCACCAATTTTCTGTAGAGGACTCTTAATGTATCGTTCTTTGTGGATGAACGTGGAAACCTATTGTTTAACCGAAAATCCTTTTGAATGCCAAAAGAGATGTTCACTAAGCATCAGCATTTAAACCTTTTCATAGTTCAGGTTACAGGTTGCTTTTAAAGTTCCAAAGAAATGAAATGGGAGAGGTAGAAAATGCATCTGGTACCCATATGTAAAAAATTACAGAACTAGAAATATGATGATAGACATGTTTAATCTGTTTGGAAAATGTCCAGCCGTTCTTTGACAGAAGTTCAAAACAATGAATAAAAATGTTGAAATGTTACATGGATACTAGCCCTTGAAAACAGGAGGGTCTAGTGGTTAAGAAAACCCTACCAATTTCTAAAATTGGTTTGAACTCAGAATGTTTTGTTTTGGGGGGAAATAGTTTTTAAGTTATATGGTCAAGTAATGAAGCTGATCACAGAGAAATTGACACAAACGTTTCTATTAGAAAGCTTTCTCCACTAAGATGAGTTGTGATTGCTTTTTTATTTAGGTTATCTACTGGTAGAAGTTAATTCCTCTTAGGAAATTTTCTAAAAATTGAGGTGTTTGGCCATTTAACTATAGGAGTGAATTTCTGTGCTTTGAATATGAAGTATTTTGGTAGATTTTCTGTTGTTTTTACATTTTTTTCTATTAGTATTTTAAGGAGGAATTTGCCACAATTAAAACAATAAATTTCATTTTCTGTGTATTAAGAGGTCCAACAGTGCTAGAATTAAAAATGGAAAAAAGACAGCTGCCTAGGGGTTGACAATTAAGAGACTGTAACAAGGTACATATTTTAATAACACTTTGTATACATGTATACAAATACAGTGTTATACAGAGGAAAGAACACTAGCCCTACAGTTAAAGGTACTTATGTTCAAATATTGCCTTAATCTTATATGACCAGGAACAAACCATTTAACATCACTCATCCTCATTTTTCTAACAAAAATTGGGGCTAATAAAAACTGTACTATATGCTTCATATCAACTGTAATTAAGCAAATTCAGAATGAGACAATTCAAGGTATCCCAAAAGTCTTAGCTCTTAAAGCTTGAAACCAAACTAAGATTTTTGGAAGAATTATAAACATAAGGTATTTTGCTAGTCTTAAAATGCTATATGTAGGGTTGTTATTATTTCATGTCAGAAAATTCCATTCTTCATATATTTATCTAGTTATATTTATATAATCAAACCATATGCTATAGTGAATAGTCATCATCATATCTCACATTTAAAGATTTGTAAAGAATTTTATAAAATCCATTTTAAAAAAATTTGAGTCACATAATGACCCTCTGAGGAAGGTAGCCCAGATATTACTTCCTTTACAGAAGAGGAAACTGAGCCTCAAAGATGTTAAGTAGTTTGTTCCTGGCCACACAACTAGCACAAAGCAGAGGTGGGATTTGAATCCACATCTTTCTGACTCTATCCATTCTAACCAAATGTAGACAGAAACACATAAAGGATGTGATTTTTAAATTTACCTTATGTTTCCAAGAAACAGCACTAGTGTTCTTGTTAAACACTTGATATGTGATATAGGAATAATCAGATCAGTGGTTTTTGTGTCTTTGTTATTATTCTTTTCATTTCTTAACATATCAATCCAATAAGATTTTTGATACCTCTGAAGATTTTCTCCAATGTGGCTTCTAATATCATAATAACATTGAGAGGAAGTGAACTTCATTGGCTTGAAGAAATGAAGTATTAATAAGATACAGTAAATCCTTGATTTACTCTCTGAAAATTCAGAATTTTGACTATTTTAGATATGTCCTTAACAGTTCTTTAGCATCACATAAGTGGATATCCCACTTCTAATCTGGATGTTAGGATGGTGTTTTAAAATAGTGGCTGATGATCTACCATCTCAGAAGAAATAGGGGGTTTTTATTTTAGTTTAAATGAATGAACACCCATCAATTCAATTCGACATACAATTTTAAATCTACAATGTGCTAAACAGTATGGATAATAATAGGAAAGGTAGTACATCCCAATTAAAATGCTGATTCTTCTCTATATTATGTCACCTAAAAGGGAAATTCCTTTTTCTGGTGCCTGTTCTCAAGATGCTCATAATTGAATTATAATTATTTCATATTTTGGGGAAACTTTTAGACAAGCATTTCTCTCTTTTTCATAAATCAGTTGAATTTACTCTATTTGAATTTTTCATTAGTATTTTAGTCATTTCTTCCTGCTTAAATTACTTTAGATCAGTGATTCCCAAAGTGGGCGCTACCGCCCCCTGGTGGGTGCTGCAGTGATCCAGGAAAGTGGTAATGGCCACAGGTGCATTTATTTTTTTCTATTAATTGCTATTAAAATTTTTTAAAAATTAATTTCCAGGGGGCTAAGTAATATTTTTTCTGGAAAGGGGGCGGTAGGCCAAAAAAGTTTGGGAACCACTGCTTTAGATCTTACATATCAAAGATAACAGAGGGGCACCTAGGTGCCTATGTCTGGAGAAAGGAAGTTCTCAGTCCAAATGTGACTTCAGATAATTCCTAAATGTATGCCTTGGGACAAGTCACAACCCCAGTTGCCTAACCCTTACTGCTCTTCTGCCTTGGAACTAATAGTATCAATTTTAAGACAGAAAATGAGGGTTTTTTAAAAAGAGAAGAGACTTCTGTGACCCTTAGACCTTTATTTTTCTTCTATTAACTTCAGAGTGAGCCAAGTGAACATGGCTCTAAATTTGTATCTAAGCTAATAGATCCAGAATGAACAGCAAATCTAGAAGGCTGGTTGAAACAAAACTTCCAACATAGAGAGGGTACAAGTTATTCTAGCCGGGGGCAGTAAAGTCTACTCTAGTTTTCTGGAAACCACAAAATACTTCTTTTAAAATATAGAATGCTTCAAAAATTTGTGTCATCTTTGTGCAGCATCCATGATAATGTTCTGTATATCAGTCCAATTTTAGTATATGTATTGCTGAGGCAAGCACAACACAAAATGGTTTTGAAGATTTAGAGGGGTAGGGCAAGGAATTCCAGATCAGGGACAAGATCTTCATTGATCAAATTACTCCCAAATAGGCAAAATCTCTAATACTCTAATATTTCAATGGATCTCTTACTGATACTGGCTTTCCCTTCAACAGTGCACATCTTGTGCGATTCATGTTTACATTTTCCCCAAAATTCTAAAATGCTATAGGTCTTGTTCTAAAATAGGGATTCTTAATCTGAGAATTTTAAAAAATATAAAAATTGTATTTAAATATAACTGGTTTCCCATGTGTTTTATTTTATGCATTTATTTTTTAATGTATTTTTATACATACAAAAATATTTTTTATATATTTATTTTATGCATTGTTCTGAGAAGGAATTACTGGGCTTTACCAGAATTCCATGTCTATTAAATATAAAAAGAAAGGTTGAGAATCCCTTCTTTTAGGTCTTTTAAAGGCTGGAAGTACCAGCAGGGTATAACATTTTGGCTATCCAATCAATTATCTCTCAGTCTTGCTATACAATGAACCCAACTCCTTTTTATACCTTTTCTTGGGTAGCATCTATGCAGATAGGTATGTTTATGCAGGGGGAAGCTAGGTGGTACATTGGATAGAGTACTACACCTGAAGTCAGGAAGACCTAAGTTCAGATCTCACCTCAGATACTAATGGTGGTTCCTTGGGCAAGTCATTTAACCCTGTTGTCTCAGTTTCATCTGTAAAAGGAACTGGAGAAGGAAATGGCTAACTATTAATAGTATCTTTTCCAAGAAACCCCCAAGTGGGGTCATGAAGAGTCAGACACAACTGAACATTTATGCAAGATTAGAATTCAGTTTAACTATGAAGATTGAGCCAGTCCTCTAAATGTCTAAAAAATATTAAGTATTTAGCATCTTATAGAAAAACTAGATTTTGAGGTGTAACAATGCAATGATCCCAAACAACTCTGAGGGACTTGGGGGGAAAAAAAGAATGGGGGGCAGCTGGGTAAGCTCAGTGGATTGAGAGCCAAGCCTAGAGATGGGAGGTCCTAAGTTTAAATCTGGCCTCAGACACTTCCTAGGCGTGTGACCTTGGGCAAATCACTAACCCCTATTGCCTAACCCTTATTACTTTTCTGCCTTGGAATCAATACACAGTATGGATTGATTCTAAGACGGAAGGTAAGGGTTTTTAGTATGTAGGTAGAAATAGATAGATAGATAGGTTTTCCTACACTTTTTTTCATTTTATCTTTTTTTCTTTAAAAAAAATTATTTAAGGAACAGCTTTCTGGAAGGAGAATAATAATACAGGAAGAAACTTGGTAAATGTAAAAAAAAGATATCAATAACATCTATTAAAAATGTAAAAGAAGGAGTTGATTGCATCTATTGGTCAAATCAGTGAAATTGGTTTAAATGATTTAAAAAGTTTCCGAGTTATTATACTGAAATGATCAATTAGTCATGCCAGAATCATGTAGTTTTAACCTGAGTATATGAATACATTATAACTTCGGAATTAATTTTAGAGTTTCTTGTGACTCTTGGCAGATTTGGGGGGAAATGGAGGGAAGACTTAAAAGAAGAATGGTTCAGGGATGACAACTGATATGTAACTGGATCTCAACCATTATCTAGGTAGCTAGCAAAAAAAAATTTATATTTTTTATTAAAACTTTTGTGAAATCTTTGTGAAAAGATGCCTACATGGTAGTGACGGGTTCTTTTAAAAATATTGTGATAATTACCTTACATTTATCTCATGCTCTGATACTTCATACAGATCACTAAAGCGAACTATTCTTTAAGTAAGTCACTCAAAAATTTGATTTTTATATCTGCTTTATTGCCCCATGTCCAATGTTAATTTCTGCATTGCTAACCCATTCCTATTAATTCATGTTTATGCGCCTTTAGAGCAGCTAGGTGGCACAGTGGATAGAGTGCCAGGTCTGAACTCAGGAAGATTCATCTTCCTGTGACCTCAGTGACCTAAGGAACTTAGTAGTTGTGTAATTAATCCTGGATAAGTCACTTACCCCTTTTTGCCTCAATTTCCACATCACAACTCCAAGATCTTTGCCAAGACAACCCCAAATGGGATCATAAACAGTCAACATGAGTAAAATAGTGACTGAACATATGTCTTTGAGATTCAAGTCTAGATACTTGTAAGGCATAGCACAAAGCCTGAAATGTTTAAGAACAGCATACACAGAAAAGAATTTGAAACAAGGTTTTGAAAAAAAAGGGAAAAAAAAAACATCAGATGCTTCTACCTAGGACTTTTTTTTTTCTCCATCTTTCCTTCTACCTTTTTTTTCTATGGGAACTTAAAAGAAGCTTGGGGTAAATAAAACAAGGTGTGAATGTGGAGAAAGGGGAGAGAGGAGGTGAGACTCTGACACCCCTTTGAAGTCTGTTGGAGAAGCATCCTCTAACATGCGGCTGGGTGGGTAGAGTTTGACAACTGGATATTAAGCAGAGTTAACAAAGAGTTTCTTACCTTCTGTCAGATAAAGACTTAAGATATCACCTTGGGTGAGCAGGAAGTTGAAGTTAAGAAATTGAATGAATGACTAAGGATGTCATTTAGATAACTGCCTATTATGTCACAAAGAACTTGACACTTAGGAGTAAGACTTTCTTTGAAGAGAAAAAATCTATCATATCCAATATTCTTATAACTGAAAATGCTCCTCCTGCAGAGACAGAAACAGGCAAGAATTTTTTCCTTTGTACAATGACTCAAGGAACTTGACATTCAAAAAAAGATGTAGTCTCTCAGGCATGAACTAAAGAGATGGTAGAATCCACTCTTCCTCTTAGAAGGAGAAAAATCTGAGAATTTTAACTAAAATCATAAGTGGGAAGCAGAGAGAAAGGAGGAAAGAAATAAACATGCATGCCTACAATGTGCTGGGTAAATACTATGCACATTACAAAGATTATCTCATTTGAATCTCACAAAATGAGGCAGGTACTATTATTATCCCCATTTATTTTTATAACTGAGGAATCTGAGGCAGACAAAGTTTAGTGATTTGCCCAGGGTCACACAGTCTTAGGTCATATTTGAACTCAGGTCTTCCTGACAGGTCAAGCACTCTATCCACTGAGCCACTAAGCGAGCAGCCTTGGCAGCCCCACAATCTCATGCCCAGTGGAGTCAAACATGGCAGCAGCCATCTGTGACCCTTAGATCAACAAAGCACTGTACATCAGTGACCACACAAAACCAGCAGGGGGCAACAACAAAGACTATATACTATGTCCATAATCCAGCACAGATTACATACATACCTGGCAAATACCCTCACAGGAGGATACCTGCAGTTCTGTAGTGTTGAAAGGTATTACCCCTCCAGTAATGTGTTCTGGACACACATGAATTGTATGCATGTGCTTTCCACATGTGTGCCCTACCCACCAATACTCTCTATGTATATGTTCTAGTGTATTCCCTATATATTCTCCTCTTCTTGGGAGGAAAAAAAGAGTGCAATTCTTGGTATATACTGTATACTGAATTCCTCTAGCTTTTACAAAATCCATTAGAAAATGAAATACTATTAAAATATTTAAGAATATTGGTCAAATCATTACCCCCTCAAAAGGGAAATATATAGTTTCATAATATGAATAGATGACTTTTAAATGTAGTATTTGATTTTAAGACTCACCTTGCTCCACGATATTTTGTTGAACAAATAGAATGCAAGTTCCTTGAAGGCAGAGTGTTCTTTGTTTTGTTTTTGTGTTTTTAGCTCTTAGAACAATGCCTCTGCACCTAATAGGTGCTTACTAAATACTTGTTGAATTTAACATTTTGCATAAGCACCTGCAATTGCTTAAGGAAGTTTGAAATTTTATGGTCATTGTAGTAAATGCTTTTTAAAAAATTCAAAGTAGTTTGCTGTAATTTTCAAAAATTCTGTAAATTTTTTCACTTACATAACACTCTTAGAAAGTAAAATACTTTGTAGACAATTTTATTTTGCATTCTATGTCCCTGCAAAGGGAATTTAACTACAAAGTTAGTTGAAATAAATGATGATGGAAGGAATTAGAGGATATGAAAGTCCTAATTCTCTGTCATCACTTTCTTTATTGCTTGACATCTTTTTTTACAAATTGGCAAGCTAAATGCACAAAGCCACTTAGATATGACAGCCAGAAAGTTAATTTGAAAAAAACAAAACAAAAAAATATAGATTTGAAATCTCTTAGAAAATTTGTGTTCCCTACTTAAAATGATCATTTTGTTCAAATAAATATATTGTGTAGGTAACTTCTCAGTCAGAATATGGTTTTGTAACTGGAAATATTTTCATTTATAGTGTCATCTCGATTAGCTAACATCATGGAACAATGTCTTCCAAATAAGTTAATTTTTTATATAATTGAAATTTCAATCCTTTTAAACCCCGAAATTTTAAAGAAGCTATTTCTTTGGAAATTTTTTTAAAAATAAATTAGATTTTTCCATGGCCTTCTTAGTATAGCAAATATAATTTACCCTTAAAGACTCGGGATCAAAATTATGAACATAAATTATTCTGCTGTGCTATAATACAATTATACCATCAGAAACAATTGAAAAATATACTATATAGACCTGTTTGTCTTTTGTCTAAATAGAGGCAACTATTGAGGTGCCATGGATAGAGTATGTGGCCTAGAGTCAGGAAGACCTTATTTCAAATATGGCCTTAGACACCAATTATGTGAGTCTAGTCAAGTCACTTACCCTGTTTAACCGTTTTCTCATCTGTAAAATGGGGGTCATAATAGCATCTTCCTCTTAGAGTTGTTGTGAGAATCAAATGAAATAGTTTTAAAATGCTTGGCACAATGCCTGGCACATGAACCCTACAAAAATATTAGCTGTTATTGCTTCAAATAGCTCTAAGTGTGATGGAATACTATTGTGTTGAAAGGAATGATGAACTGGAGGATCTCTATGTGAACTGAAAAGATCTCCAAGAACTGATGCAGAGCAAAAGGAGCAGAACCAGGAGAATATTGTACACAGAGTCTGATACACTGTGGCACAATCCAATGTAATGGACTTTTCTACTAGCAGCAATGTAATGACTCAGGACAATCCAGAGGATCTTAGGAGAAAGAATGCTATCCACATCCAGAGAAAGAACTGTGGGAGCAGAAATGCATAAGAAAAACACATGATCAATCATGTCATTCGATGAGAATATGACTGGGGTTTTGGTGTTAAAAGATCACTCTATTGCAAATATGAATAACATGGAAATAGGTTTTGAACAATGATACATGTATAACCCAGTGGAAATGCTTGTCAGCTCTGGGAGGAGGGAAGGAAGAGGTATGAGAAAAATCACGAATCATGTAACCATGGAAAATATTCAAAATTTAAAAAAAAAAGAAAAAAAGCTCTAAGTGGTCATACCAATTTACATATTTAATCGTTTGGTTTTTACATCCCCTTGCTATCATCAAACATAAATGCTGTCAATTAATGAGATCTTTTAATTGAATATTTCTCATTAGCTAGGACTAGGAAGTGAACAGAGCAAATAAATGCTGACTAATAAACTGAAAGCCAACGCTATTAATAAAGCTTACTGGCTTTAATGAATGGACTTTTGTGACAATTGTTTTGGTACCTCAAAAACCTTTTCTATTTCTAGCTGGTTTTAGAGAGGTGAACTTGCTTTTAAGTCTTATCTTTGGATAACACTATCTAACACTATCAAAGCAGTAAGTCTGCTTTGTTAATTGAGCACTATCTGGTGGAAACCTGTGCAAATGTATTTGTACAGATAGAATGACATAAATATTTGAAAAGTATCCGCTTTGCAAAAATTCACCTCTTTAAAACTTTGGCTAAAGAGATATGCTCTGTTCATTTTGAGATTTTCAAAAGGAGATATACTATTCATTTTATTGGAATAATAATGGCAAACTTTTAAGATTTGCAAAGTGCTTTTTAAAAGATTTTAATAACAAATTTCCACATAAAGTTTTCTGAAGTTATCTGATCCATATCATCTCCCTCTCTTCTTCCCTCCCCAATCCTAGAGCTGACAAGCAATTCAGTCTGGATTATACATGTATTTATTATTTATTATTATCACCACACAAAACATGTTTCTATATTATTCATTTTTGCAAATGAATAATCTTATAAAACCAAAACCCCAAAACATATACCCAAATAAACAAATGATAAATCACATGTTTCATCTGCATTCCTATTCCAACAGTTCTTTCTCTGGAGTTGGATAGCATTCTTTTTCATAAGTCCCTCAGAATTGTCCTGGATTGCTGTTTTTAGCAAAGTTTTTCACATTTGATTGTTCTACCATATTGCAGTTACTGTGTATAATGATCTCCTGGTTCTGCTTATTTCATTCTGCATCAGTTCATATAGGTCTTTCCGGCTTTTTCTGAAATTATCCTATTTATCATTTCTTACAGCATCTATTCTATCACCATCATATACCCAATTTGTTCAGCTATTCCCCAGTTGAGAGACATCCCTTTAGTTTCCAATTCTTTTGCAAAGTGGTTTATGAAAATTATATCATTTTATCTTCACAACAATCCTGAGAGGTAGGTGCTATTATTATCCTTAGTTTTATAGATGAGAAAACAGAAATCACACACCTAGTAAGTGTGACACTGAATTTGAGCTAAGGTGTTTCTAACTCCAAGTCCAGGATTCTCTACATGGTGCCACCTAACTGAAAATGGCCTTTGTCATCACAATCTGTTATCAAATCAATGCATTGATTATAAAACAATATTCATAGCTCTCTACTTGCCCCAGGTCTGCTCAATATTGAGAGGTTTTCAATGACATCACCTCTCATCACTCTCTCAATTAAATGTCTTACTTGACACTTCATTTTTAAAAATTTAGTCCATTTCCTAGGAGCTTCCTCTTCTCCTTCTTCCTCATTTCAATCACTTAGATTTCTTCTCTGTCTATATCCTCCTTCATCCCTATCTCACAAGAGGAGGTGGCCCTTCTTTTTGCCAAGGCAAATCTTCATCTTTGATTCCATTCTATCAGGTCTTCTCTAGCTTGTATCATCCTCACTCTCAATAATCTTCAGTCATTCCCTATCTACTGGCTGTTTCTCTGACCCCTAAACAAAATCTTACTTTATCTGTCCATCACTACTAGCTATTATTGTTCTATATTTTCTTCCTTCCTGGGTAAATTATTTGAGATAGTCATCTATTATAGGTCCCTCCACTTCTGCTCCTTTCACTGAAGACTTTTTTCTCCTTATCTGATGACTGACTAGGTTTGTAATAGCTTTTGGTTTTTTCAAAGATGTGTAATATTAATGACTCTGGCTGTAAGCAATAAGAAGAGTGATCAAAGTTCTCTTGATAGCACTCCAGCTGAGGACACCAGCTGAGCTAAAAACTGGAAATAGGAAGAAATTCTCTATCCATATATGAAGTATACATGGCAATAACCACCAAGAAATATGGAACCAGAAAAACAGTATTAAGTAATGGTTAGCAGAAACTGTATGTCTAGCAGAGATTATTCTTCCAAAAGAAACTACATTCCCAACAAAGACATGTATGTATCCAGTAGACACTGGATGCCTCATGAGACCAGTGGGGAACAAACCCAGAGGGAACAAAACAAAAAATCCCAAAACACTCTTCCTCTCATCAACCCAGATTATACTTTGCAGTTCCTTTTTCTTCACTCCTAGCTTAAAACAGTAACAGATCTGAGATTCTATGGGATTTGTCTTGATTTTAAGCCTCCAGTGTGTTTATTACATCAATTTGTAAAGGGCGGTAATCCAAACAGTGACCAGGCAAACAGCTGTTCAGTTTGAGGATTATAAGTTTGATTGAGAGAAGGGGCACTTGCCAAATTTTTGTTGTTTTTAAAGATAATTTCCTAGCTTCTTGTAGGGGTTTTTCTCCCCCATGAAGTTGTCATCACTAGAGTGAAGAGACTAGGAATCAAATAGGAATTTTTCCCAAAAAGATCCCACAAAGTTTCTACCAAAAACATATCTGCATTGTGTCAAAATTTGGCTGAAGAATCTGGCAGGATTTCCTCACTTCCCAGATCCCTGTATCAAATGCTGGCTGGCCTTCCCATGAAGCATAATGAGGTTGCCATTTCACAACCATTCCCCAGTGCATGAAATCCAAGATAGCAAAGCCAGCAATTCTGAAATGTACCACATGAAACACAAAATAATTCCCAAAACCCTGGCCCCTACAGGTTTCTATGACAATGGAAGGTGTTTAAGTAGTGTAGAAGAAATGACTTCTATGTAAAAGAAATCAGTCAATTCAGGGGTAAACAATGCAATTGCCAAATATGGTTTAAAGTTTTGTTTTCTTCTTTTAAGTTGCACCTAGATGAGGTAAAGGAGTGGCTTACTCCTTGATCCTGGGAAGGGAGAAAATAGTGGGAAAGGAAAAACAGATGCTTGAGACCACATAAAAGAAACTGTTCCCAGTCTGTACACTGCTTACTTAGAAACTGACTTTTTTTACTACTATGTGAATAGCAATTATTCATGTTGCTTTAGCTCTGCATTGTAAGTCAGTTGACCTTCGTTGTGGTTTAGACTGATTCATCATGTGATCTTGGGCAAGTCACTACATTTTTTTTAATCCACAAAATGGACATAAAATTGTTTTCTCTTATCTTTTTCAGAGAGTTCTAATAAAGACAAAGAACTTTGAGTTCTTTAGAAAAATGAGGCCTCCAAACTCAAAGCTATAAGAAACTGAGTTGTTCAGCAAGAATGGAGAAAAGCTGAGTTCTGGTTAATCTAATATTCTATTATAAATTCATTCAACAAATAATTCAAATTTACAGAGCTCCTTCAGGTTTTTTGAGTTCTTCACACATATTTATAAAGTGTCTACTCTGTACAAAATACTACATAAAGAAGTTACCATAAGTAGAATACCAAGTTTTACTTATATAAAATGCAGTAAAGTTTACCAGGAGCAGCTGGGTAGTAAACCAGTTAGAGCTGGAATGAAAATGTCATTGTTAGGAAAGATAGGTGGGCATTTAAGTGATGCATGGTGTAGCGTTTTGAGCCTCAAGTCAGGAAGACGCATCTTCCTGAATTCAAATCTAGCCTTAGACACTGACTGGGTGTTGATCCCCATTGATAAATGCCTCACCAACAGCTCTTTTATACTTGTTCATCATCATCATCATCATCATCACCAACAAAACTTTTACTAAGTATTTGGACTAATTCAGAAGTTTTTATTTTGGTTTGTGTAAACATATGTACTTATATTTCAGAGTGTTTAATATTTAGTATATTTTATAGTGTTTTATGGTCTTTATCATGAATGGTATATTGTATGTACCATGAATAAGGGTTGATTAATAACAATTTCCACTTAATAGAATACCTGGTAAATGAGGGAACATAGCAAGTCTGTCTGCAGAAAAACCTTATTGGGTTATCAACAGCTCACAGATGCTACTTCCAATGTGTCAAATAATTATCACCCATCAAGGATCATATCAAATGGCAACATGGCAGCTAGTAGGGACTAAGGCAGCCTGTCATTCCGTACACTGGATGTAGCAGTGGCAGCAACTGGGTCAAGCCTTGGTTGTATCATCTGCCAGTTGTCATGCATGGCCTCCTCCTCAGTAGGAGCTTCGTGCTTTGGGAGCCACAGAATTGGTGCTATACTGTGAATCCCTATTTGTCAATATAATTGACAAAGGCTAGGGTGAAAGAGGCCTTCTTCTTAACTACAGAGCACAGGCAAAGGTATAAGCTCACAACTCTTAGCCCTACTCTTTGGTGCTGAACCCGCCAGACCTTTGAGTCCTAGTAAATATCCTACATCCTCAAACCAAGGACCACTGGGCTTTGTCATCTAATCTGTAACCAAACCCTCCTCTAGGTAGTTTCTCCTCCCTTAGAATGTGAATTCATGGAGAGAAGGGTTCTGTTCCTGTTCACAGTGCTTAGTCCACAGAATGCGTACTTAATACTTATTCTTCATTCACAAATAATCTAATTTTAGGGAAGAAGGAATTTGGTGAAATGTAAAAGTGAAGAAAACCACCAAATTCTGTGTTAAAAGGCCTAAAAACACTTTTTCCTCTTGTCATATATATATTAGGTCAATAAGCATATATTAAGTACTTTGTGCCAGGCACTATACTACCACAGAGCAAAAAGAAGCACAATCTTTGCTCTCAAGGAGCTTACTTTCTAATGAGGGAAGCAGCATATTCAAATCAATTCTATAAACATTAATTTCCTACAATGTGCCAATCACTGTGCTAAGTGCTGGGTATACATACTACTAAGAAAAATAAAATACGTACCTTTGAGGAGTTTAAGACCTAATGGGGGAACACAGGTGAAAATCAAGATGAGGACAGGGATTGATACTCAGCTTAGGGATGATGATGGTGGAATCATATCCAAGGAGTATGGCTGCTGGGAAATGGCTGAGCTATGAATCCTCTTTAACTAGAAGCTTAGGGGAGTTGTGCTCTGCTCTCCAGATCTCCAATCAGGATGATAGAAGCTGAGAATAATGATGAGATATGAGTGCCAAAACTAATGCAATCTTTTAGACCTAGATGATGAGTTTCTTGGTAGTGAACTTTCTAGGGGGCATGATGATGATGGAGTCAAGATATGAAGCTGGGCTAGGTGCCTCTTTAAATGGAGGCTTATAGCAACATATAAAAGGAAAATGAAAAAAATAAAATAAAAATAAAAGGAAGATGAAAAGGGGGAGGAGAAAAAAGTGACTGGCATAAGGGAGGTCCTTAGTTGAGAGCACAGCCCAGAGAGGAATAAGGGGGCAAAAATGGTTGTCCTCAGGGAAACCTTTCTTAAAATATAGGTTCTAGAAGGAAAGGGCCACAGGAAGCTTTCAGCATGAGGCATCTTTCAGGGTAAAAAAGGCTGCAGGACTATGTAGCTCATAATCTGATATGCTTGTGAGATATCCACAAACTATAGAATTTTCCATATATTTTAAACCTGTATTTTCGTTTTATCTAAGCTCAGATTTTTTTTAAATTATGTATTGCTGTTTTTGGTCAATAAATCATGATATACTCCCAAGCAGAACCAAATGTGATCATAAACTCAGAGCCATAAGGGTTCATTTCAGGAGGTGAGCTTTTCTTTGAAATCTGTACTGTAGAAATAGTTATGTCTTTTAGCATGTTCAGGGCTCCTAAATTTTCATCCTATGCCCTCATCTAGATGCTGACACTTAACCAAAGTTGTAAACCACTGAACATAGCAAGGATCACTGGAGTGTGAGGAAGAATACTTGCTTTTCAAACAAGGGATTTAACCTACTTACAAAAAGCCTTGAGATTTTGGATACACTTCAAGAGCTCCTGCATATTTTTCTTCAGAGATTTCAGCTTAGCAATCCAATAGCATAAATTTGATTTAAGAGAAAAGGTGAAGAAACTCGTTTCATCAAACAAGGATCAAATTGAAAGCAATTAATGTTGATCTTTTAAAAAGCTTTTGTCTTTTTTATTATTATTATTATTAAACACTACCATTACTTCTAAAATGCATTGGGTCAGTTTCACTTTTTTTTCTAAGTAGATTATATTGACACTTTTTGTTTGTACAACACGGTTATTTCTAGAAATACACTCTGCCACCCCTCTCACCACAGCTCTGAATTAAAATTTCACTTCTAACAAAAGCAATTCATCAAACACACTTGATAAATGATTTCAGTGTGGCAGTGCTTACAACACTCTGCCCTCGTAGTCATTCTTTGCCTGGAAAAGGGATATGTGTTTCATTATTTGTTCTCTAGAGTCATTAGTTATTTTGTTTTGTTTTCAGAAATGCAAGGTTTGGCTTCCTTTTAGTGATTTTTAAATTTACATTGTTGTAATTACTGAGTTCAGTCAATGAACATTTATTAAGCACTTAATATGTGCCAGGCACTGTGGGTAAACATCCTCAAGGAGTCTATATTTTCATGGAGGAAAGAATTCACAAAAATAATACATCCAGTAGATAATGTTGTTCAGGTTCTACTTATTTGATTCTAAATCAGTTCATAAAAATTTTCCCATATTTTTTGAGTTCTTTGTATTCGTAATTTCTATTAAAAAAAGATTTCATTACATTTACATACCATGATTTATTCAGCTATTTTCCATTCAATGGATACTGATTTTGTTTCCAGTTTTTGTTAGCAAGGTCTATTTAAACATTAATGTAGTATATCTTTTGGTGGCCAAAGATATCATTTTCTGGTCCTGATGGGATTCCATAGTGAGCAGAATTTTTAAATAAAGTAAATGAATGAAATTGCATTATTATTCATGTATACAATCCTGATCTGTGCTGCAAGAACTCATTCCTTTAAAACTGGGAAATGGATGCTTAGAATAGCTAGAGCTATACTTTGTGTGGAGACAAATTAATATCAGTCTCATTGTGAAGTAGACCATGTAATTGTTTTATGCAACTTTAACATTTTTAAAATACCTTTTTTTCACATAGCAAAATTATCTGAACCTCATCTTAGGCAATTATTTTTAAAAACAAATGTCTTCATGAATTTATAACCATTTTAGATAGCACCTATCATCAAAAAACATTGGTGCCATATTCAGAGGAAGGACTGCAAGAGAGGAAACATATAAGAAAAACAACTGCTTGAACGCATGGGTTGGGGTGGACACGATTGGGGATGTAGATTCGAAACTACCACACCAATGCAACTATCAACAATTTGGAAATAGGTCTTGATCAATGACACATGTTAAAACCAGGGGAAATGAGCATCGGCCAGGGTGGGGGGAGGGTGAGGGGTGAAGGGGAAAGTGGGAGCATGAATCATGTAACCATGTTAACTTTACTAAAAAAA
>NC_058131.1:489263371-489342525 GCF_016433145.1 Gracilinanus agilis
AGGAAGGAAGGAAGGAAGGAAGGAAGGAAAGAGGGAAGGAAGGAAAGAGGGAGGGAAGGAGTAAAGTGGGAGGAAACAAAAGAGAAAAAGAACAAAATAGAAAGAGAACAAAAGAGAGAAAGAACAAAATAGAAAGAGAAAGATCAAAATAAAGAACAGTCTCACTGTTTATATATTAATTTCTAATGCTTAACAATTCCTGATACATAAGCATTTAATAAATTTTTTAGTCACTTATATCATTCATTCATTATGATATAATGGAATAAACATTGGGCTAAAAGTAAGAATTCATGCCCTTTCACATATGACTAAGGTCCCTTCTAAACCTCAGTTTCTTAATTTGTAAAATAGGAATAAAATTAGGATGTTTGTATACAAAGATGAGCCATCCAACAGTACATAGCTGAGCCTTAGACAGGGTGCTAACAATCATCATCAGAATGTCCCATGATAAGATTGTTCTTTTGACTGCATTGTCTGGTAGTTATTAATGATCACTTTCTGTCTTTTAACTGTGGATAAGTCCTCTAACTTTTCTGGATGTAGATTTCCTCATCTGTAGAATGAAGGAATTTGATTATTTATTTTTTAACATTCATTTTTTGTTTTGAGTTCCAGATTTTCTCCCTCCCCTCAGCCTCTCTTCTCCTCAAGCAATATACTTATATTGCAGAATATATTTCCATATTAGCCATGTTGCAAAAAAAAAATGAAGTGGAAAAAATATGCTTCAATCTCAGAGTTCATCAGTTGTATCTCTGAAATCGGATAGCATTTTTCCTCATAGGTCCTTTGGAATTGTTTTGGATCATTATCTTGATCAGAGTATCTAAGACTTACAAATTTGATCAACATTACAATATTTCTGATGCTGTGTAAAATGATCTCCTGGTTCAGCTTACTTCACTTTGCTTATGTCTTCCCAAGTTTTTCAAAAGGCATTTCCCTCATCATTTCTCATAGCACAGTGGTGTCCCATCATAGTCATATACCACGATCTGTTCATCCATGCCCCAATTCATGAGCATCTCTTCAATTTCCAATTCTTCGCCATCACAAAACATATATACATATATATATATATATATACTTTTTTTTTTGTATGTGTAGATACTTTTCCTTTTTCTTTGAAATCTTGACCTAGAGTCAATGACTTCTAAGGTCCGTATGAACCTATGATCCTATCATTCTTAGTGCCAGAGAATACATCAGCCTGTTTTCTCAGGAGTTTTCAGTGCATGACTGGTCAAACAAAATAACCATGTTTCTCATATCTTTTTGAAAGTTTTTCACAGCGAGGCTATCAGTTTTATAGTTATTTTTAGCATTTTTGTAATCACCCACATAGAAAATACATACTGTACTTTCAGCCATTCCATGTAAAGCAGTTAAAAACCAAGTTAAAGCCTCAATTGCACACTAGAGAACCAAAAGGATCCCCAACAATGAAAAACTTTAATCTCTTAAACAGTAAGTATTCTAAAGAGAGAGTAATATAGTTACATCTTGGCTCTCAACTTCCTGCTAGTCTACTCAAAGGAAATATGAATCAAATTACATCATTCCAAACCCACTTATCTCTCCTTAGCCCCAGATATGTTGCATGTATAACGGTGAAAGGAAGGATCTTCTTGATCATAGTATGTGATTTATAATAAACTCTGCTGACTTTTTCTTTTTTTAGTCATTGCAATTTCTGCTTTCTGCCTCATAATCATATAGTACTGGAAAGCCACATGTTTGGATTGAATTTTGCCTACTACAAACTTTGGTTTCACTGACTATGGCAATGGGCAACCTCAGGTTGGTTATCTCCCTGAAGAGAATGTTAACATTTATTTCAGTTTTAAGGATGAATGAGGACCTTCACATCCACTTAAATCCTACTAAATACAAAAATAAAAGCAAAAGCCCTTACTTACCTTCTGTCCTAGAATCAGTACTAAGTATCAGTTCCAAAGAAAAACAGTAAAGACTAGGCAATTGAGGTTAAGTGACTTGCACAGGGTCACATAGCTAGGAAGTATCTGAGGTCAAATTTGAACCCAGAAACTCCTGTCTTGAGACCTGGCTTTCTATCCCATTGAACTACCTAGCTGCCCCTTAAATGATATTTTGAAAACCTTCTTTGAATATATTTTAGTTAGCCTATGGTGGTTATCTTCAAAAAATGAGAATTAAAATTTCCATAGAAATTTAAATTTAAAAAGGGATTTTTAAAACTTCTCACCCAATTCAGTAATCCTTTGTAGAACACCCTTGACAGATAAATCATCTAATCTCTGAACCTTTTTAGAGATAGGAAATTCATTACTTATTTGAACTCTGATAAAATAATAGGATTGGATTTAGATCTGGAAGGCCCTATAGAGATCTTCTAGCCCAAAACTCATTTTACAGATCAGGGAACTGAGGCCAGAGAAGTAATGTTCCTTTTGTAGCATTTCACAATCCAGATCCAGAATCAGAATCCAGATCTTCTGCCTCCAAATCTGATATTCTTTCTACTTACTGTACCATGTTTGTTTGTTTTTTGAATAGCTCAAATTGTTAGAGTGTTTTCTTTAATATTACACTGAACTGTTCTGTACTAACTTTGTCACTTCTGCTCATTGCTCTACTCTTTGGAAATAAGATACAAGAAGTCCAACCATTTTTCATGATATACCGTCAGGTACTTAAAGATAGCTATTTGCTTCACCCCCCAAAGTCTTTCTCCCCTTCCCGAAATTAAGCAACCTTAATTCTTTTATTTCTAATATATCTTCTAACCCCTAATTATCCTGGTCACTCTTGCATGTTTTCTTTTTCTCATTTGAATTAAATTAATATAAATCTTCCTTATTCTCTATTTGCATAATTTAAAAAACTTAAATACTAGACCTTTTCTTTATTTATTCCTATTAAATTTCAGATTATTTTCTTCAGACTGTTGTTAACTGATCAAACGACAAGCATTTATTAATCACATCATCCTAATTATTCAAGATTTGGGGGGGGGGGTTCCCAATTCTGTCATTCAACATATTAGCTCTTTTTCAGTTTGGTGTTATTTGTACCTTTGGTAAGCATGCCTTCTGATCCAATCTGTTAACATTTCAATAGGAAAGAATTATTTTAATAACAAAGATGAAAGTTAGAACCTTTGTTACTCATGCTAGTCCAGGGTACATTTTCCAGAAAAAAAAAATTTTAAAAACACAAAATTTAAAGCCAGTTAAACTTTTATAAAATGAGACTATTTCTACGCAATTACAATTATTGTACCAAGGTATTTAGAGAAGGATGAAATTAAGGATTGTGGGTGAGAGAAGCTCAAATCACTTGGCATGAAATTAACTCCAAAATTTCTTTTCTGGGAAAGTGTGGGACTAGATCTGTACTTAGCTTTAAGCTCTTTATATGAAACCCAAGATAACTCATTTTCAGAGATATAAATCACTCAAAAAGCTAATGGAGGCAGTTTATGTGTTTCTTTTTCTTTAAAATAAATTACAGAGTTAGAATACATTTCTGAGGAAGACAGCTTATAAATTTCAAAGGGAATTTTATGAAAGGAACCATCAGTCAGATATATGATGATATCAATTTTATTGTCATGGATTTTATAAAAGGAATCATTAGTCAGATATATGATGATGTCAATTTTACTGTCGTGTATAAAAGGTTGCCACAAAAGCCCTATATGGATTCCTCGTCTCTATGTCTTCTGGTCCCATAAGTAGTGAAAATAACTACACAGTTACAGTCCTGACCCTCTAATAATGTACCAATTTATTGGTCATTGGACCATAATTAGAGTCTCACAATTAGATTCCAAACAGTAAAAAATATGTAATATACATAGGTGAATATATATATATAAATTCACATAAATTGACCTCATAGATATGACCCAAGGTTAAATACATGAACATATGTACACACGTGGATATACACATGGATATAGGAATACAGATGGAGATATATCCAGATATATTTATATATATCCATTTCTTTCCCTCTAGAACTGGATACATCTGAACTATTTTTTAAGCAAAGAATCACTACAAATCTGGGCTTTATTACATATATTTACCTTGTAGATATGACCCAATATTATATAGGTATATAAACACATATATCCTATATATTCACATACACATATATAGTCACACATATATATGTATTATTTTCAGCCATTTTAGTCATGTCAGAATCTTCATGACCCTATTTGGGCTTTTTTGGCAAAAGATATTGTAGTTGTTTGCCATTTCCTTCTCCAGCTTATTTTATAGGTGAGAAACTGAGACAGAGTTAAGTGACTTGATCAGGATTACATAATATAGTCACAAAAATATATATGCATACACACATATATGTATATGTGTGTGTATGTGTTTCTGTAACCTAGGGTCACAGGGATAAATTTACTCAATAGGGTCTGGATTTGTAGTGATTGCACTTAAGAAACAGCTTATCCTTATGCCCCCAGCTAAAGAGCAGAATTCTAACTGGAGTTTTAGCTTTCAGCTCTGTACCAAGAAAGGCTGTCTCTCTGGAATGGTTCCCATTGGTCTACCACACCCTTGTGAGACAAACAAAGGGCACTAAGCAACTTAAAGCAAGGTTAGACAGGCGTATTTTCTATAAAATTAATATTAGAAAACCAGCAAATATAGTCGTCTAACAATTTAAAGCACACACACACACAATTACATACAAGTAAGGTAGGAATCCACTGGAGAAGGAAATGGCAAAGCATTCTAAGTATCTTTGGCAAGAAAAGCCCATGAACAGTACAGTCTGTTGGGTCATAAAGAGTGAGAGATGACCCATCTGACTGAACAACCACCACCACCACCACCACCACAAGGAAAGAAGGGAATAGGAATTGATGTTTCTTCCCATCAGATTTTCCCTCAGCACTCCTGCCACTAGAATGAGCCCTGCACACTCTTCCTTCATCACCAACCTCTTCTGTTCCAGTCACATTATTTCTCTATTTGCTTATGCAGAAGTCATCTCACACGGTTCTGGGGGAAAACAAAACAAAAAAAAACAAACAAAACATGGAACTACAGGTATCCTGGTCATTGGTTTCTAAGGTTGCTCTACTTTCATCATCTGCTTTTCTTCCTCTCTCCTCACTCTGCAGAATACATTGTTATCTGTCAAAACTCCATTCTGCCTCCTTCAAGGACTGATCTCTGGATTCAAATTGGGTAGAACCACAAATCCTAGAAGGCTTTGTGGCCAACCCACTCCTTGCCCTGAGTGGCTACATGTAAATTTCTAAAATGTTGTAATGTTTAGCATCTTCTATTCCCTTTCCCACCTCTCTGCCATTGTTTGTCATCTTGGAAATAGAAAGGGGTCATACAGTGATGAGAGAGATATTGGATTTTTATCTATTTCATGGGCTATTATAGTAAAAAAACAATTTCTTTGGTTCAATCTGTAGACAATCAACCTCTCATGACTTACTTAGGCTGATTTCCCTATTGAATAAAATCAAGAACTATCTGATGAAAAAAAATTCTGAGCTAAAAAAAAAACCTTTTGACTATGTTATTTAAATACAAATTAGATCTGAGACAGCTTTATTTCAACTCTTGGTCAATAGAATCATTGTCATGGAACTACTTTTATTTTGGAAACAGTGTCATTGTGGTTACCATAGTATCAAGAGGAGAAATAAGAGATACTGATCTTTTAAAAACTTGGATTTCTACTTTAAAGTATATGCTTTTACCATTCACAGAGCACCTTTGTCAATGCACCTTTATGATATAGTTAATATGAATATTATCCTGGCGAGGAAACAGGTCCAAAGAGGTTAATAGATTTGCCTTTGTTCCTACCTATAAGTGTCAAAGCAGAAACTGAAACTCAGCTGTCCTAATCCCAAACCGGGCTCTCTTTCTAGTGTACTACATTGCCTGCCAACATAAGTGTCAATAGTGTTTGTTGGCAGTAGTATGCTAATAAAAGATTAACAAGTAGCTCTCTAGAAAAAAACACTACATACTTTTGAGTTTGATCTACATTATTAACATTTTATCCATCACTTTCTTAAGTCTAGACTTTAGACCTCAACAAGAAAATAAATCAAGCCCTGATTTGTAGTGCTTATCAATTTCTGAGGTATCACACTGAAAAGGTAACAATCATCTCATGCAAGCCAATAAAGTCAGCTCTGCAACATCATTGTTTGTTGGTAATTGTTAAAAATAAAATAAAAATCAATCCCTAAAAATATTAGCCAGACAAAGATACAAACTGGATCTGTGATTTCCCAGGGAAGGAACTTGCTTTATGAATGTACCTTTGCACCTTCTAGTTTTAAACATTTGTCGAGAATGCTGAGAAGTTAAGTGGCTTTCTAAGGCTGATACAGCAAGTGTATGTCAGAGGTGGGACTTAAACCAAAGATGGTCTGACTTTGTGGATAGCCTTCTATCAGCTCCTCCAGTCAGCCTCTTGTTTATATTAATGTCAGTAATTGTTATCAAGAGTCTCAAGTTATAGAAAATCTAAAAACTAGCACTGGGGGCAGCTGGGTGGCTCAGTGGATTGAGAGCCAGACCTAGAAATGGGAGGTTCTAGGTTCAAATCTGGTCTCAGACACTTCCTAGCTGTGTGACCCTGGGCAAGTCACTTGACCCCCATTGCCTAGCCCTTACCTCTTTTCTGCCCATAATGACTCCAAGACAGAAGGTAAGGGTTTTAAAAATTAATTAATTAATTGATTGATTGATTAATTAATAAAAAGAAACACTGAGGTTTTTAGAAGAATTATATTTCCTTTTTAAAGGGAAGTTGAAATGTTATGCAATAGTGAATTGTTGATTGTCTCCCTCTGCAATGGTTCCCAAACTTTTTTGGCCTACCACCCCCTTTCCAGAAAAAATATCACTTAGCCCCCTGGAAATTAATTTTTTTTTAATTTTAATAGCAATTAATAGGAAAGATAACTGCACCTGTGGCCATCACCACCCTCCTGGCTCGCTGCAGCACCCACCAGGGGGAGGTAGTGCCCACTTTGGGAATCACTGCTCTAAAGTCTGGTTTTTCATGGTGGATCATAATATTGGATTTTTCCCTGTCTTCTGGCCTGTTCAGCAAATGTTTATCTCTTATCAATATGGTTAAAGAATATATCAAATAGACTCTTGAGACAGTTGTTATTTGGAAGAGAGAGTGAGGCTGATGATTGTATGATTCTGCCTTACTTAAATCAAGTTCACATACAAATCAAGAAATCACCTTGTGGCATCATTGGTTCTCTTCAGAAACAAAGGATGAGAACTTGTACACAGTAACAACAGTAGTGTATGATGATCAACTGTGAATGACAAGAAGGTCAGGATGTAGGACAACTCCAAGAGACTCATAATGGAAAAGTATATTCTTGGCCATAGAAGGAAAAGACAAAGTCCAAATGCAGATTGAAACATACCATTCTTTATTTTATTTCCTTTAAATTCTCCTAGAATTTTCTCTAGTGTAAGCTTAAGTATCTTGTTTCACAACGTGACAAGCATGGAAATATGTATGGTATGGCAGAGAACACGGATCGCAAACTGTCAGAAAATGAGTATTAAAAATTGTATTGACATGTAATCTGGAAAAGAAAAATGAAGGCTGAACAACAATCTAGACTGCCCCCCTTTTTAACAAACAGTAATTAAATGAGGTTCAACTTTCAGGACCTAACCCACCAAAAAATGAGACAAAGGCTCATCCTCCAGCAATATTATATTTGGACATCAACTTTGTAGGATAAATGCTATGTAGAAACTGAGCTGAATCTAAGACCATTCTTCCCAGACACAGAAGTGGTGTAGGGAAGACTGTGATTCCATAATAATGGAGAGGATGTTTATGTTCCTATTCTTGCTATGTCATCAGAGCAAATATCCCTTTCTAAAAGTAATTTGATGTTAATTGGTTATAGCAACAAGTTTGGAATAGTGAGTCAAGATAGAATTTGTCAATACAATTTTCCTGCCTAGAAGACAGGTGCATAGCACAGTGGGGCTGGTCCTGGGAGGAAGGAAGCCTGTTCTGCTCTCCTTATTTCCAGGATTTGAAAATGACTTTCTTGGAGAGGCAGGAACACATAGAAATTACATTTACTCATACTAAAACCAGATCAGAAACTTGAGATTCAAAGACTACTATCACAGCCAAATTGTTTGAACTGTACAGGTCTCAAGGGAAAAGAAATTGTTTGTGCATTGACTCTAAAGTATTTTTACTTTCCCAGTAGAACCTAGACTACAGAGTGACACTAGGGATAGGGGAGAGTCTATTGAAGAGAAAGATTCACTATAATGTCAAAGGGTTGCCCCAGATTTATTTTTCTTAAAAGTTCAGCACTAATGCTAAGGAGGCTTCTCTGATGGCCCCCAGTCATTACTCTTCAAGTGTCTTCTTGATCTTGCATTATTCTTATTTATGTATTTGCTGTATTCCTACTGTAGAATGTAATCTTCTTTAGGGCAGAAACTGTTTTTTTTTGTTTGTTTTAATAATTTTTATGGTGCTATTGCCAAGCAAAAAATAGACATATAACTATTTGTTAAATTAAATAAGTTTTAAGAAAATAGTTTAGATTATAATTGTTTTCTAAGAATATAAAAAATTGTATACACATGCATATTCCATGAAGGTATTCCATGAAGGGATACATACATACATACATACATATATATATGAGAGAGAGCACGCTCACGCGCGCAGGTACTCAAAGTTTGTAGAGGATTATTATTATTCGTTTGTTAAAGATTGTTAATTTTGTTGTCAGCAGAAGAAAACTAAAAGGGAGTTTTAAAACTGGGTGCCTTCTGGTATCCTTGAGTTTTCCCTTGATTATATAGGAAATGAAATAAAATGTTATGAGACATTTTTATTTCCCCTTGAATACAGCTACTGAAGACATTGAGGCAAAAGTAAAAACGAAAACATATTTCCTGCTTTTGTGGCCTTTGTCTCCATTCTTCCAAGTATAACTGGGTGATTTTTAGGTAGCATTATTTGAGTGGTTTGGATAAAAAAAAAAAAGATGACGATTAGTCCAAAATCAGTGTCCGAAGTACCTGCTGTTTTTTAAGTTTTAATAGGATGCTAACTATTAAACCTGGCTTAAAGCAAACAAAGCTTCCAGCAAAAATGTCCAGCTAGTAAAAACTTCAGTTCAAATGTAAAGGAAAAAATACTTCTTTTAGGAAAGAATTGTTATTAAATCATTCATAAGACATTTCCAATGTCTACCAAGAAAACTAGCTTGCAAAAAAAAACAAACAAAAAACCAGAAAGAGCTTGAGGAAAGACAAAAATTTGTTGTTCAGTCATTTTTAAGTCATGTACTTTAAAGTTTTCTTGGCAAAGATACTGGAGTAGTATGCCATTTCCTTCCCCAGTTCATTTTATAGATGAGGAATCTGAGGCAAACAGGGTTCAGTGACTTGTCTGGGGTCATATATACAGGGTCAGTAAGTGTTTGAGGCCAGATTTGAAGTCAGGAAAATGAATCTTCTTCAGGCCCAATTACCTATTTACTGTACCACTTAGATGTTCCACCTGGCACATAATAGTTGCTTAGTAAATGTTCATTAAATGAGTATTAAATGAATGTTGATTTGCTCATAGCTAGAAAAATTAGGGGACATATGGCTCCAAATTTGTACCTTAGTTGACTAATTTTATTATTATTAAAGAGGCAGAATGACTTAGTAGAAAGAAAGCTGGCCTCAAAGGCAGAAAAACCTGGATTTGAGTCTTACAGCCAATGCATATAGACATTTATATGACAAGTCGTTTAATCTTTGAGTGTTCTAAAGAACTCTCTAAGATAATAAATTGGGGTGAAAGTACCAAACTGCACGGACAAAGGGAATTTCCTCATTTGGAAGTCCCTTATGCCATTGAAATCACATTCCTTATTATTATGAATTAGAAAAAATGGTTTTTAAGGTTCGTTAGATATGTCTATATAGACATGTGTATGTGTGTGTGTGTGTGTGTGTGTGTGTGTGTGTGTGTGTGTGTGTAACCAAAGAGAATCGGAATGCTATAGTAGAAAAAAACAATGATTTTTTCAGAGGTCCTGGAATCTAGTTTTTACTCTTCTATTAACTAGTTCTGGACCTTGGGTAGAACTTTCTAGACCATAAGTCTCTTCATTTTATAAAATAAGATAGTTGGGAGTAAATTAGCTCAAATGTATTTTCCACCTCTATGACTTGATAAAAACTAGACAGTAATTGTCGTCATCATGTTCAGTTTCTAAGATAATTTGAAGTCACAGAAAACCAGGTAGTCAATACTGTTATGAAAAAAATCTTTAAAATACTAGAATTTTTATGCTAAAAAACACCCACTTAGAGAACCAATCTTTTAGTTCTATCATTAAATGATTTGTCTTCTTTATTTCTGTGTAACCATGTATAAATTGCATTACAAACATTTGATTTTTATTGATCCTTAGCAACCGCGTGGGTTATTTACATTTTTTATCCCTAATTTCTAGTATTATAGTCATTGTTGTTTGTCTATTTTTGAAGAAGACCAATGATATCATGAGTCAATGTCTTGACTTGCTCATGAACTGCATTTAAGTGAGGCAAAGTAGCACAAAGTTGTCAGCCTCACTTTCCCTTCTGGTCTTCAAAGTCCAATGACAACATAAAAGTCAGAATTACTAGCCACGGTCAGGGAAACAGAGGATGACCTTGGCCTTTTTGATATCTGACCAAGCACTAAGCACTCTACAGCATCTGCTATAGTTGCCTTCACTGCCACTGGAATAAATTGCTTTCATTCGCCCATTCTTCCAAGAGAAGTCTTCACATGCTTGAGGTAGAAACTCAGCTAACTCACCAATGAGTTTGTGGTCCATTGTTATCCTCAAACTGGTTTAGCCCATCTACCTAGATGATTTACCAGGTTGTAGCCTCCGTGCATGCTACAGCTTCTTGAAGCCATAGGTGAGAGTGAAGTGCCAGATAGACACCAAAAGTGAATGAGCCTCCCTGAAAAGGGCTTGAGAAACCCTTACACCAGAGGTGCTAGTACTCCTTGAATTATCAATTCCATTCAATAAACATTAAGTATCCACTATATGCAACATATACCAATTACATTAACAAGTATTTCTTGTTCCTTTCTTATGGATTGCCATTCCAAATTTCATAAATGCTGCAAACTTCTTGTATGGAAACTTCTTCCACTAATGCAGACTGACATCTCTGAAACTTATTATCTTAGAGAATTGCTTGGGGTAACACAGCCAGTCCAAGAAGCTGCTCCCACCCCCAGAAGTGGAACTTGGACCTAAGTCTTTGTGACTCAAAGATGACTGCCCATGTATTATTGCCAGATACTTTTCAACTTCAATATATACAATAAAACTAAACAGTGGATCTCATTGTTAGAGTGGTTTGAAAAGGGTTTATGCAGATTAATTACTTTAGAACTTCCTTATTGTAGTAATTAAAGGGCTCTTGCACATTACAATTATTCTGGGAATAATAGACAATTTTCTATATAAAATTTCAAAAGGCTAATTAATAGTTCTCTAAGGAGATTTTTGTATTCATTATAATGGATTTGCCTGTCTTCAGCATGACAGACATTTATCCAAACAATTTAGTTTATAATTTTAACGATGGGCAGTCTTCAGAGAGAAAAATGATAATATTCCAGAGAGTAGTTGGGCATTTTCTTGGAGGACTAATAACTAATCCTCATTTTCTTATGCTTTTAAAATCTTGAGGAAGAAATCTTCTTGCAACTTTCTTTATATTATTTTTTCTTATTCTTTATATTAGGTTGTTAATATGAAACTTAAGTTGGCCTGATTAGGGGCTGCAGCCATACTATAGCTACTGGTAGAAGAATTCTCATGATAGGTAAACAGTGATTTCTGAGAGCTATGGTTTGATGTATTTTTTCCCTCCAAGTCTGATGTACTCAAGTTGCTATATTTGACTAATGAAGGTATATTATTATATAATTTTTTCCTTTTTAATGTAAGCTCATTGATGTCAGGGACCATTTTACTTAGAGCACTGGATTTGGAATCAGGCAGACACAGGTTCAAATACCAACTCAGATACTTTATATCTAGGTGGTACAGTGTATAGAACCCAAGACACGAGTTAAATCCATATTCAGACACTTATTGGCTATATTACCCCTGGAATAAAACTCTGTTTGCCCAAGTCTCTTTGTAAAATGGGGATAATAATAGCATCTTCTTCTTAGGGTTCTTGTGAGGATCAAATGAAATAATAACGATAAAATACTTAGTACAGTGCCTGGTACATAGAATACTGTAAATGTTAACTATTAATCTCAGTCTTAGTTACCTCCTCTGTACAATTTTGGACTCATTATCTTCCTTCCTTAACTTAGATGCCATTGATACTGTTTATGCAGAAGTTTTTCAGCCTTGTGGAATCAAAGTAATCCATCTTATCTTTTGTAATTGCCTTGTCCCTTTTTTAGCTAAGAATACATCTCCTACCCATAGCTGGGAAATGTATATGACCTCCTTCTCTTCTAATTGTTCTTATGGCATACTTTACTAGTAAGGTCCACCTATCTATTTTGAATTTATTGTGAAATGTGGTATAAGATGTTGGTCTGAGCCTAATTTCTATCACATTGCTTCCTAGTATTCACAGCAGATTTTATCAAATAGAGTGTTTTTTCCCAAGTAATTTATTTTTTCTGATTTATTAAGCATTTTGTGATTGAGATCTTTTTTTTTCCTGATTCACCCTGATCTAGTTTGTTCCATTGATTTACTTCTCTATTTTCTAACCAATACCAAATGGTTTTGATGACTGCTACTTTATAATATAGATTGAGGTCTAGAAATGTTATTCCCTCTTTGTACTACATATTTCATTATTTCCCTTAATATTCTAGATTTTGTATTGCCAAATGACTTGTTATTTTATGAAGTCCTGTATAAGCATCCCTTTGACATTTTAATCAATGATATTAAAACTTTAAATTAACTTTGTTAGTAAAGTCTTTTTATGACATCAGTACAGCCCAATTATGAGCACTGAATATTCCAGTTAAGTAGTTTTTTTAAAAAGAAATCTTTAAGTATTACTTTGTAATTGAATCTGAATAAGTATTTTTATGCTTTGATAGATTGATTGCCAAATAATATGTGCATTTTTAAGTTATTTCTAATGGAATTTCTATTTCTACTATTGCCTCTTTGATTTTGTTTTATTATATAGAAATGCAGTTGGTTTTTGAGGGTTTATTTTGTAGCCTTCCACTTTGATAAAGCTTTTGCTGATTCCTTAGGATTTTGTGCATAAACCATCAGAGTATCTACAAATGGGGATAATTTTATCTTTTGTTTGCCTGTCTTTGCACTTTTAATTTCTTTCTCATATTGCTATTGCTAGCATTTCTAGAACTAATATAAATAATAGGGGGAGACAGACTTCCTTGCTTATTCCTATATTCTTTCAAAAAGCATTTGGTGTATTTTATTACATTTTTGATTGCAATTTCACAGGCATCATCCATTTCCCCAAAAGGATATGAAAGCATGTCTGGGTACTATTTACTATTTTCTGTTTTATAGAACTGAAAGATCCAACAACAAAACTAAATGTAGCTGTTCGCATAATCAACTGCAAGAGATATTAAAATGTTTCACAATTTGGAAATATACTATTAACTACAGTTAAGTGGTTTTTCATTGCTAAACACAAAGACAGGCACTGAGAACATTATTTTTAAATGTACATATAGAAAATTAAGTTGAGACAAAAATTCATAAAAAGAACCAGTAATACAACCCCCAGAATTCTATAAACAAATGTATAAGCAAGATGAACGAGGAATCCTAAAATAAGGAGACAAATTTTACCACACTAAGAGTAGGTATGAAAACCAAGTCTATAATATGGATCTGTAAGGATTGTTCATTTTTCATTTCAAAGAGGACCAGTGGCATCACAAGGGTGATGACTTGACTCAGGTGTGAATTGTATTAAAGAGAGGCAGAGTTGCCCAAAGACATCAGCCTCATTCTCTCTTCCAGAGTCATTGAAGTCCAGGGGCAAGACAAAAAAGTCAGATGGTCCAAGATGCAGCAACCTAAATGGCCACTGGAATAAATTGTTTTCATTTGTCCATTCCACCAGGGAAAGTCTTCATATAGTGGGATAGACATCCTCCTAACTCCCCAAGGGATCTGTTCATTACCCTACACCTGGTTTAGCCTATCTGCTATGAGAGTCTTACTGGAGTATTGCCACTATGCAGGCTACAGCTTCTTGGAGCCACAGCTAAGAGTTGGGTAGAGTAGACATAAAAGGTAGATGAACAGCCTGGAAAAGTTCTCAGCAAGCCCTCACCCCAGAGATGCTCATCCTCCCTGAACATCCCACAGACCCTTACTTCTTTAAGGGTATGCTTTATTTAAAACATACCTTATTGGATAGCAACTCATCCATACCTTTTCATTTTTGACCTATGAATTCTCCATAAAAAAGTCCATCCTATGTGCTGTGGACCTTCTTTTTGATCTCTAAACAGTATGTGGCACTGTATGGTTGGATACCAGAGCAAGAAAATTCCTCATAAATTATTCCTTGCTTTCATTACCATGCCAAGCCCATCCCTTCCTTGGTCATGCAGTTGATAATATCATTTTCCCTGCTTCTCCTAAGCAGTTTTTTGTTGATTGCATATCAGCCAACAAGCATTTATTAAGCCCTTACTATGTACCAGGCATTTTGACAGTGTACTCATCTGTCCTTTTTGTGACCTGTAACTTTAATTCTTTGAAAACTGATATTCCATGATTCACAACCATTCACTATTGCCAGAAAAATGTTGCTGTTAAAAAGATGGGCCTTCATTTGGGCAGAAGTTCAGGATCATTTACAGAATTGCACAATTTTCTAAATGCGATCCATGCCAATTTTCTTCTTCTATTCAGTTTTTGAACCAGCTCATTATCCATCCATGTTGCCTATTGGACTTAGATGTATTGATGGAATAGTTCAAGAAGTTGTCTATCCAACTGCATAGAGTAGTTTAAACAATAGACATTCTTCGTTCATTTGGGCTTTTCTGAAGGGATACTTAGTTCAAACTTTTTTTTTTTTTTTTTTAGTTTATTTATTTAATTAATTAATTTGGAATATTTTTCCATGCTTCATGTTCTTTCCCTCCCCTCCTCCCACCGCTCTCCCATAACCAACGAGCAATTCCACTGGGTTTTACATGTGTCGTTCATCAAGATTAGGCCAAACTCTTCAGTGATTATGGACCTCCTTTAGGTGCTCTCAATGATCCAGTGCTTGAGGAATCAAGCATAATATGGTTCACAAACAGGAATGTCTGTAAGACCTTATCAATCCATATTTGGTTCAATTGATTTCATTTCAATAAATGTTTATGAGATATACTATATTCAAGGCACTGGGGATATGACTAGGATGAAAGAATACTTGAAAGGTATTTTATATTCTACTGGAAGGAAACAACAAATATAAAGATGAATAGCTATAAAACTCCATGGTAGGCAACTACCGTGACAGAGACAATCAACTTTGCCAACCATAGATGTTCCTTTTTATGACTTGGTTTGATACAGATAATCAGGGAGTTTTCAAACTACATTATCTCACCTGGTATATCTTTCAAGGTTTTTACCATATACATTGGAGAAAATGTGTTTGCCTCAGTTTCTTCATATGTAAAATGATCTGGAGAACGAAATGGCAAACCACTCCAGTATCTTTACCAAGAAGAGCCCAAATGGATTCACTAAGAGTTAGACACAACTGAAAATGACTGAACAACAAAGTGAATAAGCTGATTTAGAGGGTTTTGGAAATTTAAACCAGTGAAAATTTAAGTCAATATGTTGTCTCTCCCAAGTGTATATACATTTCATCTTATTGCTACCTGTGGAGTGAAGAGTTTTTTCTCCTACTGAAGTCATTTCAGACCTTAGTGATCAAGGTAGGAAAAGATTCCTATGATTACTGTAAAATCTTCCATGAAAATAACTCTGTTTAAGGAGGGTGTTTCTCTAACAACTAGCAGCTAGGTGGCACAGTGGATAGAGTGCAGGGTCTGGAGTCAAGAAGATTCCTCTTCTGGAGTTTAAATCTGTCCTCAGACAATAACTAGCTCTGTGACCTTGGGCAAGTCACTCAACCCTGTTCACCTCAGTTTCCTCATTGGTAACATGAGCAGAAGGAAAACACAAACTACCCTCAGTACATTTACTAAGAAAAACTCAAATGGGGTCATGTAGTTAGACAAAACAGGAATGACTGAACAACAATTTTCTAACAACTGTTCTTAATATCGAATGCTTATTAAATACTCTTCCTAAAATGTAATTAATTCTGCCTCACAATGAAGAAGGAACATACCTGTCAGGGGTCATGAGCCACAGTAATAAAATACATGGCACTTTAGAGTTTCACCTAGAATTTTGATTAGACCTAGAAACCACCTCTGGAGAATCATCTTACCAATGCAAATGGATTTGGGGAAGTAGCTACAGAGAACCTGAAGTTAAGAAGTTTGGGAAAAAATACATGTTATAGTAGAAAGGATACCATTTTTGAGACACTGAAATTAGAATCAAAGGACATGAGTTTGAATAGTGACTCTGCCATTGACTTCCTATGTAACCTTGAAGAAGTCAGTTTGACTCTTTGGTCCTCATTTTCATCATCTGTAAAATGAGATGGTTGTACTGGATGACTTTAGAAATCCCTTTTACTTTCAGATATATGATACCATGACTGGTACTATCTGATACATGACTGAAGTTAATGGAATGCCACAAATCTCAGAAGAATAATCAAGTGGACCATATAACAATTAAAAGATACATGGTGAGGGGGCAGCTGGGTAGCTCAGTGGAGTGAGAGTCAGGCCTAGAGACAGGAGGTCCTAGGTTCAAACCCGGTCTCAGCCACTTCCCAGCTGTGTGACCCTGGGCAAGTCACTTGACCCCCATTGCCCACCCTTACCAATCTTCCACCTAAGAGCCAATACACCGAAGTACAAGGGTTAAAAAAAAAAAAAGATTTATATAAAAAAAAAAAGATACATGGTGGATAGAAGTTAATTGTAGCTCATTACTTCTAATCATATATGCCCAAAAGGCCTCACCAAGGATATAGTATCATGGAAGGAACACTGGATTCACTTCAGGACAGTCTGGTACTGGCTAAAAAATAGAATAATGGATCATTGGAATAGACCTTAAAAACATAGTGTTTGATAAATCCATTATTTAATAGAAACAGCTGAGAAAACTGGAAAAGAATATGACAGAAACTAGGTATAGACCATTATCTCACACCCTATAGCAGAAAAAAAGGTCAAAGTAGATATGAAGAGTGATAACATAAGTATAAAATTAATATTACAAGATTTAATATGAATAATTTTAATTATATTAAATTTAAAATTTTTGTACAAACAAAACAAATAGTACATGTACAATCTAGATCAAATTATTTGCTATCTCTGGGAGGAGGGAGGAAAGGGAAGGAGGGAGACAATTAGGATCTTATAATTTTGGAAAATGCATATTGAAAATTGTTGTTGAGTGTAACTGGGAAAATTTTGGGATTTGAATCCCAGTCTTTGACTCCAAATCCAAGATCTTTCCATTAATACCATGCTGCCTCCCATAAATAAATATAAAATAATATATTTTGATGAAATAAAGATAATATGATTTGAAGAGAAAAATATAATAAATTTTGAGGAAGAAAAGAATTCTAATAGTGTGGGGGATTACATTCGACATGCCAATTTATTTCAACCTTGGAGGAAAATGGAGAATATAAGAGGCAAACTGAAGTGGAAAGAAACTTGAGGCAGGGAGACTAACAAGAATTAAAAGTCTAGGTATGAGATGATAAGGACCAGCACTGTGGTGATGGCTTAGTGTCAGAGGACTTAAGAGAATGTGAAGAGTTGAGGATGACATCTAAATTGCAAACACAGGTGACTGGGAGGATGCTGGCACCCTTGATGGTAACAGAAAAGTTGGGAAGAGGGGAGATTGTTGGGAGGAAATATAAAGAGTTCTGCCTTGAACATGTCAAGTTTAAGATATCTAAGAAACATCTAATTCAAGATGTTTAATGGACAGTTGGAGATGCTAGATTGTAAGTTAGGTAAAAGACTAGAGCTGGACGAGTAGAGCTAAAAGACATCTGCAGAATTAATAATTGAAACTTTGGGATCTAACCAAGCTAAATAGTATTAAGGGAGAAGAGGAAAAGGCCCATGGCAGAGCTTTAGGGGACAACCATAGTTAGAGGGTATGATTGGATAAACTTGAGCAAAAGAGACAGAGAAGAGCAGTGTCACAAAAACCTAGGGGGGAAAAGACATTAAGTTGAAAGTGATTAATAGTGTCAAAGGCTATAGAGAAGTCAAGAAGAATGAGGATTGAGAAAGCCATTAGATCTGACAAAAGGTTGTTAGTGTTTTTGGTGAGACGGGTACCTCTGTAACATGTCTTTAAGAAATGTTGCTGCAAAAGAATTAATTAAAATTTTATCAAAGAGACTATAGAAATACATTCAAAAAATAATTCACCAGGACCAGGTTAGATTCATACCAATAATGAAAGAATGGTTCGAAATTAATTAAAATTATAGTTTAAAAAAAGTTCAAGAATAAATGTCATTCCTTTTCAGTTACTAATTATTAATCCAACATTATTACTCTGGGCAGATAGGTGGTACAGTGGATAGAGTGTTGGGCCTGGAGTCAGGAAGACATCTTCCTTAGTTCAAATCTGGCTTTAGACATGTAGTAGCTGTGTGGTTTTTATAACTGAATAAATGATTTTTATAACTGAAAATTTTAGACTTACCATCACATCATTGGTTCTTTTTATTGTTTGAAGCAGCAAGATGAGACCAAGAATAAACAGGGAAATAAAGATTTTTCAGATGACGAGAAAATTTGTCCTTTATATTTGGAGGATTTAGAAAATAATTAAATGCAAAGCAAATATATATATTTTATACACACACATCCTAGATCCATATTTATCTATAATCTATTTTGTTGTTATTTTTCAGCCATTTCGATTGTGTCCAACTCTTTGAGATTTCACTTGGGATTTTCTGGGCAAAAGATACCAGAGTGCTTTGCCATTTCCTTCTCCAACTTATTTGACAGATGAGGCAGAGTTAAGTGACTTGCCCAGGGTCACACAGCTAGCACATATCTGAGGCTAGATTTAAACTCACAAAGATGATTCTCCCTCACTTCAGGTCTGGCGTTGGGCAGCTATTCCCTATATCTATGCAAAGTTAAATAAATAATGACTCTCAAAATTGTGGCAAGGAGGCTAGCCATAGATAGATGATAGTGTGCTTGTATGTAGCTATATATTTATATTGTGTAATATATATTTTTATTTTATAGATCTATAGAAAAAAGACATATATATAGCTAAATATAGGTACACAGACTATATAAATATATTATGCACACATTTTATATCTGTATCTATTTTAATCAATATACCTGTATCTGTTTATGGCTTCCTCACCACAATTTTGAAAGATATACTTTTCCAAGGAAGATATCTCCTCTCAGTTCTTCTCTGACATCTGATATGTGACCTCTTGGAGAGGAATATCTTTGCAGCAGTGATCTCCAGAAATCATTTAAATTGGAAGCTATGATGATGAAGTAACTTCAAATGGAAACCTAAAAAGGTCATCTACTGCTCAATGAAGTGCTCTACACATGAATCTAATTGAGTTCCTATCACACTCCTGGAGCATAAGCATTATTCCTGAGGAAGGTCTCCAGTGGAAATTGGTAAACAGAACAAATCACGACTTGATTTATTGTTTTATTGATTGTCTAAACTGAAGCCCACACTGGGGGCTGCAGGCTTCCTTGAGAATATTTTGCATTCATAAACTTCCTTCTAGATTTATGATTATTTTCCCTGAACCATCAGGAAGAAAAAATTCATTTTGTTGGGGGTTTTTTTTTGGACCTCCAGGGAAATGTGGTGGTCAGTGGTAGAATAAATTACCAACTTACACTGGGAGATAGAGAAGACAAGACTGCTATCTTATTTTATTTTTAAAGTAAATGTTCAGGGCAGTTAGTGGATAGAGAACTAGGTTTGGATACAGGGGGTCCTGGGTTTAAATCTGACCTCAGAAATTTCCAAGCTTTGAGACCTGGGCAGGTCACTTAATTCTAGTTGCCTAGTCCTTGCCACTCTTCAGCTTTGGAATCAATACAAAATATTGATTCTAAGACAGATGGTAAAGATTTTAAAATTTTTTTTTAAAATTTCAAGTAAATTTTCTTCTCAGAAGTAAGGAAGGACATTCTAATGATTATTGTTCTTGTTTTTTACTAAAAAAATGTTTTGAGAGAGTATTCTTTTCTCAAGCAATTATATGCTACTCTCCCAATATACTTTTGTAAGACATTTCTGGCAAAGAGCATGGAAGGGTAAGCATTTAGCCAGACCAAAAGAATGATGGCTGAGCTAGACACATTTTCAGAACTAACTTCACAGGCTTTATGTCTTCTGGCAGTCTATTTTTTTTCCTCTTTTTGTTGCCATCAATGAAGAGGAAAAAAACAAGGCTATATTTTGATGCGGTGCTTCACATTCAAATATGGTAGCAAAATTAGAGTAGAGTTAGCCGGGCTTTATGTGCAATTTGGTATTTTCTTGTTAGAACAAGCTGCTTTCGACAGCATGTGTTAGTGTCCCAGGTGAAACAATTCCAGAAGAATGATATTCAATTCAAATCATGGTGAATGTTGGAGAGTGAACAGATGAGGGGCCTCCCTTCCACATCTAGGAAGACAGACTGCTTTCTGACTTCAGGGGACATAATAAACTCTTAGATTTATGAGTTCATAAATTTGGGGGTTTGCTGGAGCCAGCTTTCACCCCTTGAGAAAAAGCTAGCTGTTAAAATTTTAGTGTGAACATTCACATCTCAGAAACCAGCAAAGGCTACAATTCATAGCTTGATTTATCCTTTTGTTGAATGTCTAGACTTAAGAAAGTGAAGGAAGAAATGTTGATATAAACGTGTCCTGCCTACATTTTTTTTTCCTCTCAGAGAGCTGATTATTAAACATTTACCAGCACGCCCCTAGATATTCCCATAATAAAGAATTTCCAAGTACTTAAAAAGTATTAGTTCTAAATTTTTTTAACAAATGTAACCAAAGGAAAATAATTTTTAAGAACCTTATAAATTTCTAACATGATATTCTCTAACCCTTTAAGTCTGGAATAAAATATGATAGTGTTCTGTGGAAGTAAAGTATAAATGACTAAGAAACATATGAAAAGAATTTTCTTTAAAATACACATGGATTTCTAAATGAAAGGAAAATATGCTTTGCACAAAACTCACTTGCCAAAAACCAAAAACACTTAAGAAATTTTTTAAAAATAGGATGAAAGCATTCATAGGTGTCTGAGAAGGTCTTATTTGGGCTGGTTCAGCATAGATCTGTGTCTGTACTCAACACAAGGAAAAGAAGATCTATCAGTTCCATGACTACTGATTGATTACAGTTGATAACCAAACCAGATAATTTCAGCTAAAAGATACTTCTCCTCTCACACATAGAACTCAAGCAACCATTGTAAAGGCAAATCCATACCAATAAAGCTATTCAGATAATATGTTTGGGAAATAATAAGATCTCATTTTTACATGACACCTTTTTGGGGGTTGAGGGGCCGAGATTAGGTCTCTCTATCTTGCCAGGGCTGGAAGTAGAGACCGTTCATGGCTTTGTTCACGATTTTGATCAGCATGGAAGTTTTAAGCTTTTCTGTTTTCCAACCTGAGCCAGTTGACCCCTTCTTAGAGAGCCTCGTGACCCTCACTCCGAAGAATGCAACAGAGTGGTGCCAGACAGTATGGGTACTGCCCTGGCTTTATTCCAACTCCAGCTCAGAACTCTTCAATTCAAGTGATCCACCAGCCTCAGTCTTCTTAGCAGAAAGGACCATGTCTGGCAAAGATCACTTTTAAACTGAAATGTTGGTTGTACAAAAGAAGGGGACTGGTAAAGGAAAATTCATTTCTGCTTGTGAGACTTATTTTTATTTGTTTATTTTGTGTTTTTGCTGATAAGACCTGTAATTTTAAAGGCAGAAGGAATTCCCAAATTGGGAAACTCCCTCTATCAATGCAACTTGGTACCTTCTGAGTAATTTTTTAATCTTAGTTGCTTAGGGAAATCAAGGGTTTATACTCAGAGTTCAAATCAATGTTTGTCAGAGGAGGGATGTAAGCCCAGGATTTCTTGTCTCTGAAGTTGGTTTTGCACCCACTTTGCCATATTGTCTCTATATGCATAAATATAGAGTATACATATAATATAGAGCATATTATCTATAATAGAGACTTCAAAGGAGAAATATAGGTACATTTTCTTTCCCATAATAATACAAATTATAATTAGCAAAAATTATAAAGGATTTTTACAAGTAACCAATAAATAATATTTTTATTATTTTTATATGTTTTATATCAATTATATNCACCTCCTGGGGAAGAAGAAAAGCAAAAAACTCCATTTACTTTTTAGTCCACTGAGCATCAACTGGTCTTCCTAAATCTACTGGTCTCGGACTAGAGCCTTAGAATTGTCCATACTGATTTCAACAAATGAGTGGGGAGTTTTTTGAAAAACAATTTTTACAAGGCTAGAATGAAGAAAAGTAATTTATTCTGCTCTTTCAAAACTAAGAATCTACTCTTAACCCTGTGTAGCCTTTGTAGTTGCTCACCTTTAAGGTCCTTTCCAGTTCTTTGATTATTTATTATAAATTAATTATAAGTATAATAATTAATTTATAATTATAATTATTTTTATTTTATAATTTATAATTATTATTGTTGTTGTTGAATTTATAATAAATAAATTAGTGAAATGATATATCAGAATTCTGATATATCATTTCACATCTATCAGACTGGCTAAAATGATAAAAGGGCAAAATGACAAATGTTGGAGGAAATGTAGAAAAATGGGGATACTAATACACTGTTGGTAGAACTGTGAATTGATCCAACTATTTGGAGAGCAATCTGGAATTATGCCCAAAGAATTATGCCCATAAAATGTTGTATGCCTTTTGACCCAGCAATCCCACTAAGTTTTATTTCCCAGTGTGATCAGGGAGAAAGGAAAAGTGATCCTGAATTCTCAAGGGCTATGACAGTGTAACCTGAGCTCTGTCAATTCCTCTCAAACTAGAAAGATTTAAAGTATGGGACCCACACTAGACTAGATGGCTTTCATCTGAGGAATAGTGTAACTACGTCTGAAAAAGATTCATTTAATTAGCTCTGGGGAAATGTTAATTTATCTCAGAATATTAGGATTCTAATTTGTCGGGATTGGTTAACCCATCTATTAGTTGACCCATCTGATCACAGAATTTAAAGCTAGAAGGGAGATCAAATAGTCTATACTTATGTTGCAGATAAAATAAACTGAATCTCAGAAAGATGGAATAATTGATTTGTCTGCAGTCACATAGGGTCAAGCTTCAACTCTGAGATCTGCTGACTTTAAAACTGAAGTTCTTTCTGTCCCACAATTTAGTTTTGCACTTCCTCAACTGGATTTCAGACCTTCATCCACTATCCTGGTTTGCAACTTTTCTCACTATATTTTCACATGTGAGGGGCAAAAAAAGGCACTTTTTTTTTAATAGGGACACATTTGTACTGATTACACATTTGTACTGTACAGCAATAACTGCAATTTCTAGATCTATTTTCAGTTCACTGAATATAATGAACATACATGCTAAATAGCACTATCAAATTATGTTTGAAATTGAAGTCATTTATATGGAGAAAATGTCTGCAAATTTGTGGGAAATATTAGTGGTTCTCTTTTGAAATACAAGACTTCACTGACATGCACATATACTCCTTTGTGTTTTTGTTGCCAGTCAAGTTTCACATTTCACACACTAAAAAGGTTTGTTGAATGTTTTCAACTAGATTCAACAATTATTGCAAAAGAGTTAAAATCATTGAACTCTGGATGTTAAAGTACACTTTGTTAGTTGGGGGGGGGGGGGGAATGACAGGGAAACATGACTTAAGCTTACAGCATCTGAAAGACTTCAGAGAAATGAACTGTAGTTTAATTTATCTTTTTTGACTGAAACCAGATAGAACTGGCTTTGAAGCTAGGAGGATGTGAGTCTCAAATCTCACCTATGAGTGTCTAGCATCAGCAGTTAGGCCAGTGGTTAGGTGATGGTCTACATGAGACTGTGACAATCATTTTTCCTCTCAGTGCCTTAAGAAACTCCCAAGGAGTATATATTATATTCTTTTTTTTTTTTAAGACCCTTAACTTCGGTGTATTGTCTCATAGGTGGAAGAGTGGTAAGGGTGGGCAATGGGGGTCAAGTGACCTGCCCAGGGTCACACAGCTGGGAAGTATCTGAGGCCCGGTTTGAACCTAGGACCTCCTGTCTCTAGGCCTGACTCTCACTCCACTGAGCTACCCAGCTGCCCCCAGGAGTATATATTATAGAGAAAATTCCAACCTCGTTTTCTAGGGGGAATTTCCTATACCCTGAGACTATTGATCCAACTCCTATCCCTTCTATGCCATTTTGGAGGGGAGGAGAAAAATTCATTTAAATGTATGATTTCATCAATGTGGATAAATCCTGCAATGGAAACTTTCTCCGTCCCATGAAGATTGTCAACTTATTTGAAATTTTGTGGTGTTAAAGAATTATTTGGGGGCAGTAGGAGGTTAAGTGGCTACCCATAAAGATTTGTATTCTTTTCAAGGAGTTTTGCTAAGAAAGGCAAAGATATAAAGGATAATAGCAAGAATAGTATGACTTACTAATGATTTTTTTGAACTTGAACCTATTTATAAGGAACTGGTAGAGAGAGAGAGAAATTGAAGATTAGAAATATAGAGGGGAATGATAGTAGGGCTAATCCACTAGAAAAGATAGGAGAGAAGGAAAATTATCATGGATAAGTTGGCTTTGTTGAAGAGAAAGACCACCTCATCAGGATGGAGTGGAATAAAGGAGGAAATTATGAGTTTTAATGTTAAAATATTGTGAAATGAGGAGAATTCAAAAAGTGGGAATACATGACTAATTGTCTTGGTTTTCTTGGTAAATAAAGTATGAGTGAACTCCTCAGTTTAGAGAGTAAAGAAATATGAGAGACTTGAGGAAGGTTTCAAATTGAATGACCAATCATAAGTCGAATGGAGAAATAATTAGGAAGGAATAGAGTTGTCTTCCTGGTGTGAGAACACAGTTGAGATGGGGTAACATATATATGTAATGGACCCAATTAATATACTTGTATGTGAATCATTCAAAGTTTGGTAAGATATATCCAGATAGGACAAAGGAGCAAGGAAATGGAGAGAAGAAAATAGCTGATATAGTGAAGATGGAGCAGGATCAATGTCTGTCTATCTGTCTATCTCATACACTTTAAGAAAATCACTTTTGCAACTGAAAGGAAGCTATTGTAATAACAGGCTACTGTAATAGTACAGGAGAGAGTTGGTAAGACTGAATTAAGGTTGTAGCAATGTGAGCAGAGAGAAGGGATCATATTCAAGAGATACTCTGAAGGTTGGAATGATGGGATTTCTCAACAGATTGGATGTATGGTGTGAGTGAGAATGAAGGGTCAAGGATTATACTGTTTCAGGTTTGAATGATTAGGAAAGTGGTGGAGACATTGACACTAATACAGAAACTCAGGATAGGAGAGAGGTTTCAAGATAAAATGAGAATGCCTACAGGATGTTCAGTTCAAGACCAAGAGGCATTTGGAAATGTGTGACTATATAGCTCAGGAGAGAGAATATGGCTGGAAATATAGATCTCTCAGGTCCGGGAATTCTCTCTGGCTGTACCTCATGCCTGAAATGCTCTCTGTCCTCAACTCCTACTACTCATCTCCCTGGGTTCCTTTAAGTCTTAACTAAAATCTCATTTTCAACTGGAAGCATTCCTTAATCCCTCTTAATTTCAGTGCCTTCCCTCTTTTAATTGTTTCCTATTTAGTCGGTATATAGCTTGCTTTTTTTTTTTAATAAATATTTGCATTTGTATTCTGTCTCTCCCATTAAATTGTAAACTCCTTGAGGGCAGGTACTGTTTTTTGCCTCTTCTTCTATCCCTAAGGTTTAGCATCTTGCCTGGCACATAGCACAGCTGTAAAGTAATTTTTCAGTCATGTCCAACTCTTCATGACTCCATTTGGGGTTTTCTTGGCAAAGATATTGGAGTGATTTGCCATTTCCTTCTCCAGCTCATTTTACAAATGAGGAAACTGAGGCAGATAGGATTAAGTGACTTGCCAAAGGTCACACAACTAATAAGAATCAGAGTCCAGTTTTGAACTAAGGAAGATGAGTTTTCCATACCGCAGGCATTCACTCTACATACTGTACCACCTAGATGCCATAGTAGGCACTAATTAATATTTAGTGATTGATAGTGTTGGAGGGGCTGCAAAAAGATAGACACATTCATATTTTTTATCTTTGAATTGATTCAACTATTCTGGAAATCATTTTAGGATTATGCTAAAGAAGTAATTAAAATATGCATACTTTTTGTCCCCTAAGATCACTCTTAACCCTAAGGAAGTAAAAAAGAGAAACCAAGGTCATGTATATACTGAAAAATTCGTAAGAGCATTTTGTGTAGTATCAAAGAACTGGAAACAAAATAGATTTCCATCATTTAAGGAATGGCTAAACAAACTGTAGGCATTGTATGTAGGGTATGAATATTATTGCTTGTTTTTCTCATCTATAACATAGTGATCATAATAGCTCCAATCTCATATGGATATTTTGAGGATCAAATGAGATATGTGTAAGTAAGTACTTGCAAAACCTTAATATAAGTATGTTAATATATTTTAAATATCAAGGAAAGCTACTTTTCTTTTTTGCATGCTTTACATTATCTAGCAAAGTATCTTCCCAAACCAAATAATCGAAATCTTTTTTTTTTTAGTCGGCTTGAATCTTCCTTAGCCTACACTGACATCTTTATGCCCAAATAAATATTTTGTAGCTCTATAAAACTGGTTTATGTGGTTAGATAATCAATTAATGATTTTGGTATGCAAAAACTTTGTATTAATGAATGAGTGAAAAAACATTTATTAAACACTCACAGTACTTTCTCTCAAGGAACATTTGCTTTTATAGGAGTCCAAACCTATATAATGCTTCATCTCGTCCACAAGGAAATTTCAGCTTAATTGGGGCAATAAAATATGCATGTAGGCATATGTAGTTCTAGTTTGAAAACTGATATCATGATATGACTGAATCATATTGGATTGATTAAAAAGCTCTGTTGAACTTATTTGTCAAAACTTGCCTTGAATAGCCTGACCCAACTTTAGTTGTCTCTGGTCCTCTGGGAGCCATGAAGACATATTTATTGCTTTATTGCTTAAGACACTGGATTAACCAATAAACCTGATATTATCAATGAACTGTGTTCTTACCCTGAAATCAGTCTCTTGAGATGATTTTAATCATAACATAGCACATGTATGAAGGGGCAGAACCAAGGGGTCCAGCATCCATTGTACCAGCATTTTAAGTAGAGGAATTATGTGATAAGAGCTATATTTTAAAAGAATTTAATCTGGAATTATCACAAAAGGTAGAGTAGATAGGGGACAGTATGCAATCAGAAAGATCAGTTAGGAAACAATTATAAATAATCCAGGTGAGAGGTTCCTGGATCAGGGAGGTGTTATTTATATATGACATTTTATGAATATAAATTGTATCCCTAAGTAAACAGTATGTGCTTTGTGGGCAGGAACAATATCTTATGCTTCCCTGTCTTCCCACATCCCTTGATCAGTGGCTTATTGAGGGAATTATACATGACAGCTTCTCAAATTCTTGTAGGATCATTGAAAAATATTAAAAAACCAAAGGAAATCCATGAAAGCTGATTCTATGAAGTAGGAAGGACTATGAAATGTAGTGAGTCTGAGGGACAGGAGGTTTAGCATGAGCAATGGAGACATTCTGGTAAACTTTATGAGACTAAGTCAGGTTGAGGGTAACCAATAAATCTCAGACCTATCAGTGAGTTAGGGGGATATCAACCCCAAGCATGTGCAGACTTCCTCCAGCAGAATGGGCTGATGAGAACGATTTGTTCCAATAGCCATGAAAGTAACTGAAGCAGGTGTTACGGAGTGCTTAGAGATTGATCAGAGATTGATCAGAGATTGAAGATGCCAAGAACAGTGCATCCTGCGCCATTGCCAGTCATGCTGACTTTTGTCCTGCTGTTGGACTTTGATGACTCTGGAAAAGAAAGTGAGGCTGATGACTTTGCACAACTCTACCTCACTTAAATCTAATTCACTTATAAGTCAAGATATCACTCCATGATATCATTGGTCCACCTCAAGACAAAGAACAAACAATAACAACAAATGATAGAATATATATTTCTGAGCTGTCCAAAGGTAATAAATAAGCAGTGGCAAATAATTTTAACTAAGCTTTTTCAATCCAGGATGCTCATAATGTCAAGTTCCAAACTGAAGCCATGATTTAAGACAAAAGTCCAGCATGTTGGAGATTCCAGAAATTCTGTAAAGGACCTATTTTCTAGACAATGATATTGGGGAAAGTATGATTTAATATAGATTCAGCAGAATGAAACGGCACCCATACAAGACGCTTGGGGGGAAAATGAAGTGTGCTAATAACAATTTGCTCTATTTATTCTTATTGGAACATTAAACCCCTATTTGCTGACTTTCCTCATGGTAACCAGATCCCCCTTCCCACTTCTGTTAGCACTGTAGAACAAAAAAGATTCTATTCTCCCATCTGAGAAATCCACAAACCAATCAGCAAAGTTATGTAAGTAGACTCTTTATTTCTGTATTATGTCTTCCAAATACAGACATTTGAGAATTAAATCGATTTCCTCAACAGGACCCAAATAAAACAGTTTGACTGTAAATCAAATCCTTTCTCCTTGTTCTTGATTAAAAGGAATTGTAGTCAGAAAAAATAATAGCTAAAAATCATTTCACAGGTCTTTCTAACACCAGATCTAGTACCCTATCCACTGTACCAACTTCTGGATCTTTCTCTAACTCATTTCAATTAATGTTTAGTGTCCCCTAAGGCTTTGGCTTGAGAACTTTTCATTTCTCCCTCTAAACTAAACTTCATGAGCTCATCGATTCCTATGGATTCAAGTACCATCTCTATACAGATGACTCAGATTTCTATTTATCCATCCCTACCCTTTCTCCTGAGTTCTAGACTTCCATCACCAACTGCCTCTTAAACATTTTGTATTAGATATCCTGTAGGCATCTCAGACTCAACATTTCCAAAACAAAACTCATTTATATTTCCTATCAAGCTTTCTCCTTTTCTGAACTTCCTATTAGTTTCTTTCCCCCCCCAAAAAAAGTTGTTTGTTTTAACATTCTCTTCTTTTTTTGAATTTTGAGCTCCAAATTCTCTCCCATCCATCTAATCAAACTCCCTTCTTTTACAGATGAAGAAAGCAAGGTTCAAGGAGATTCAGTGATTTAAGGAAGAATAAGTAGGGCATCTAGGTGGCACAGTGGATAGAATGCCAGACTTCGAGTCGAGAAAACTTACTGAGTTCAGATCTGGCCTCAGACACATACTAGCTGTGTGACCCTGAGCAAGTTCTTCATCTATAAAATGAGCTAGAAAAAAGAAATGGCAAATGTCTCCAAGGATTTTTGCCAAGAAAAGTCCAAATGGGTTCACAAAAAATTGAACATGACTGAAATGACCAAATAATAACAATAACAATACAGGAAGAAGTGACATAGCCAAGATTAAACCCTAAATTCTGACTCCAAATCTAGCGTTCTTTCAAGAGGAAAAATTGTATAAATAAATAGGATATTAATTATTTGGTTAAATCTTGTCCCTGTCAGAAATTTTATATATTAATAAATTTAAGCTAGGAAAAGAAATCCTTCCTGAATTCCACTCCTATCCTCCATGACTTGTTCAGTCATTTTTCTGCCATGTCCAATTCTTTGTGAACCCATTTGGGCTTTTCTTGGCAAATATTCTAGAGTGATTTGCCATTTCCCTCTCCAGCTCATTTTGCAGATGAGGAAACTGAGGCAAACAGGATTAATTGACTTGCCTAGGGTAACCTACATAGCTATTGTCTAAGGCCAGATTTGAACTCAGAAAGATAAGTCTCCCCAACTCTAGGTCCAGCAGGGAATATTTTTTATGAGCCAGATCTACTCTGAACAAAAAAAAGGGGGGGTGTTAAATGATTCTCAAAAGATTTGTGTCAACAGTCAATTTATAAAAATTGAGCTTAAATGAAAATCCTTTCCCTCAATCCCTGATTTCTGTTCCTTATTACCTGAAATTTAGTAAACCTAAGGAAAGAATGCTAACTGCCAAAATGTAGTCTATAAAGTCAGAAGCTATTCAAACAGTTAATTTCCTTAACATTATTGGAATTATTCAGCTGTCCCCAGCTGCATCATAATAAGCATGATGCTAATTAGTTTCATTCAACAAATAAGCTTAGATGAGGACCCTTGGCATTTCCTCTTTCTCTTTTGTTCAGGATGTGTTATTCAAATGGTGGAATTGTTCAAACAGCTGCTGTCTCAGAGTCTACTAGATTTTGGGGGATTTGGTTTATCTTCTTTTGGTTGACAAGAAATTTGCTTCTAAGGACATCTTGTTTATTGGAATGAAGAGAGATTCCATCATTTCTCATCTGTTGTTTTTAGAAGTATTTTTGCCAAATCCTATGCTAACTAATCCATTAGGGGAATGATTTGTCTTCTACCTTAAAATACTATGTTTGTGTTTATAGGTGTGTGTGTGTGTGTGTGTGTGTGTGTGTGTGTGTGTGTGTGTGTGTGTGTGTCAGAGAGACAGAGGCAGATTGACAGAGATCTATGACCAGGGCACAATAGAAACTTTTACCTAGGGGATGCCAAATTTCAAGAATACTAAACTAGTTGGAGGACCCCAAATTTAGAGGGCTCAAGACAAAACCTAAGGCTCCCCATGACATGGGCATTGTACAGAGATGCCATGGACTCTGTACTCCTTAACTCAGGCAAACTATAAACAGGGAAATTCCCTTGCTCCTTTCTGTCCTAGTGACTCTAAGCCAAGAACTTATCTCAGTTAGGCCCTGAGATTAGTCTTAGTTTGAAATGAATATGGAGATGAACCTCCAGGCTACACCTTGATGTCATCAGGTTGTATCTCAGACATCCATCAGTCCTCTGAACTATGAGGGCCACCCCCCTATGTCTTCAGGCAGACCAAAACCCCCACTAAATGCCTAAGTGGTTACCACACTAGACTCACTGTTGTAAAGAGTATAAAAAGCCCTGAACTGAAACATTTGGGGAACAACCCTTAGGGTTGTTCCACTCACACTGTAACTGGGGGAGACAGCTTTCCCCCACCAAGGAACAACTCCCCATCTAGCTGTTCCACCATGCTACCCCACCTTGCTATTTTCCTGACCATTCTCAACATTACTTTCCAAATTAACAAATTTCTTTTTTTACTTTTAAGCTAATTTTGGAGTTTTGCTTTCTTGCAAAAGGCATCCTTCCCGAACCCAGGGGTTCACTATTGTAACCCACTACGTGAGAGATGACAAAAGGGTAGTCCAGTCATCATTCCCTGCTTCTGCAGCCAACTCAGTTTGCTAACCACAGTCTGATATTGGTACCAGATGCCAACTGCTACTTTTCCTCCACTAGGATCTAGGGAATTTTTAGTTAAGAATCCTTCCTGCTAAATGTGATCAAGCTTTGTTTAATCTCAAACTGGGGGGCCTGAATGGGGGGGGGGGGGTGCGAGGGAGGAGGGAAGGAAGAAGGAAAGAGGGTTGTGGTGATGGCTCCTAATCTTTAAAACCTTAAACCAGGATGACTCGTAAAGATTCTACTGCAGCCAGAAAGAAGTGGGGAAACGGGACCAGAAGACTCATAGAACTGATGTGCCTTCTTCCGGGATCTCCGGGGAGTAAAAGGAAAAGGAGGGAGCATCCAGTCATTATCTGGGGGCACTCTGCATTAAACTCTTAGCTCCTGGAACTCTCAGCATTTTCCCCTCTCAATCTGAGCTCCCTGAGAGTGGAACAGAAAGATGCCCTAAGCTCCTACAGAGTGTGAGGGAGAGGAGAGAGAGAAATCGTGTTCCATGTTACTCCACCAGATGGTAATTGTATCAGAGTAGTGGGGAGATGTGCATGGTTTTTCATCTACTTTTGGGGGCTCCCCCAAACCTACTGTTGATGCATTATCTAAATGGGTCTCTTGGTGAAAAAACAACAAAAAAAAACCCTCTTTTGCTCTCAGAAAGTATATTGAATAATTTGCAATTCTCTTATCTTTATAGTTCTGAGCTCCTAGAGAAAGACTGCACATGGGCAAAACACTTAGTTTACTTCTCTCTTTGTTAAGGCTGTTCCTCCCCGTTTGCCCCCTCCCATTCTTTTCTATTAAGTACACCCAAATTAATATTGTCTTATGGTTGCCAGGCCAACCACCCAATTTGTTCTTCAGGTTGGTTAATCAGATTAGTTTACTTCACTTTGGAAATCATGGAACTTTTGATTTTTTTTTCAAATTTTCAGTTCCAAATTCTTTTTCTCCCTTGAGCTCATCCCCTACCCTTTGAGAAGGCAAATAATATGATATCCATTATACATGTGAAGTTGGGCAAAACACATCATCTACCTCTGAGGGTGGATAGAATTTTTCATTATATGCCCTTTGGAATTCTCGTGGACAATTATATTTATCAGAATTACTAAGTCTTTCACAGTTGGTTATCACTGCAATATTTTTGTTTCTGTGTACAATATTCTCCTGCTCATTTCACTTTGCATTAGTTCATATAAGTCTTCCCAGGTTTTTCTGGAACCATTCATCATTTCTTACAGTACAGTAGTATTCTATCAAATGATCATATAAAGCTTGTTCAGCCCTCCCTCTACTGATAGATATCCCATAAATTTATAATTGTTTGCTACCAAAGAGCTGCAATAATTATTTTTGTTTGGGTTTTTCCCCCTCCTTTTTCTTTGATCTCCTTGGGATTATAAAAGGAAATTCTTAATCCCTTTCTCTAATTTAACTGGGGACTGGGAGGTCCTTTTACCAAGGAGATGTGTAAAGATATACCAGCCCACAGTTAAGTTAGAGAAAGGGATTAAGAATTCCCTTTTACCAGATGAAGATCTAGTAGTGAAACTGCTGAGTCAAAAGATATGCAATTTTACAGCCCTTTAGGCTGTAATTAGTTCCAAATTGTTCTCCAGAATGACTGAATCAGTTCACAATTCTACCCACAGGGCATTAGTGTACCAATTTTCCAACATCCTTTCCAACATTTGTCATTTCCTTTTTCTATCATATTAAACACAATCTGATAGGTATGAAGTCATCAACTTGAAATCTGGAAACCCTAAATCCCCCCCCCCCCCACTTCCCCTGAGAATACACCCAAGGGGAGTCTCTGACTGCCAGTTTCAGACTAACAATAGACCTTAAAGTATTTGGAGGTCCAAGTTAGGTGGGGCTAGAACTAATCAAATGTTAAGTACTCTTTTGTCCTGGTATTTCTTCCTCTGTATCAAAGTCCTTTCCCTGGTAGCCCAGTCCTAGGCTGGATCTTTCCCTTTTGTATCCATTGTAAAGCATCAGCCTCTCCCAGATAATCCTATCTTTGTAGTAATTTGTAAAGCCAATTAAGTATACTCCCCCTATATAAATTCCCCAATTTCTATGGTGCTTCAGAGCTATCATCTAGCACGGTGATTTCTCCCAGGGATACTGTTGCCAGAGTGCCAGATCCTTCAGTTTTTTGTGGTTTGGGGGCACTTGACTCTGTGTGGAGACCTAAATATTGAACACTATCCCTCTCCTGATTAAAGACTTGGTTTTTCTGACCATTTAATAGTTCTGTTTTTTTTTTTAAATTAACAAGGTAGTGCCTCAGTTGTCTTAATTTCCATTTCTCTAATTATTTAAAATAGCCTTGATTTCTTTTTCTTCTTAACCGCCTGCCCATATCCTTTGACCATTAATCAATTGGGTAATTACTTTTATTTTTATAAATGTGGCTCAGTTCCCTTTTATTTGAGAAATGAGATCTTTATTAGAGAAATTTGCTAAAAATCCACTCCTTTCCTATTTTCATTATAATTTTGGCTGTACTGCTTTTGTTTGTGCAAAAATATTTTAAAATTTAATGTAATCAAAACTATCCATTTTTCTCTTATGGTCCTCTATTTCCTGTGTTGTCATAAACTCTTCCCTTATCCATAGATGTGACAGGTAAATTTCCCCCATGCCCCTCTAATTTGCTTATGATTTTGCCCTTTCTATCTAAATCATGTTTCTCTTTCAACCTTATCTTGATATATGATGTGAGATGTTAGTCTATGCCTACTTTCTGGCAGACAGCTTCACAGTTTTCCCAGCAGTGTTGAATGGTAAATTCTTGCCCTTAGGAGCTTGGATCTTTGGGTTTATCAAATATTGGAGGTGAAGTAGTTTAATCAAAATAGCAACTGTTCTCACACTCCTTATGCCCTATCAACCAATATAGTCTCAGGCAGAGTTCTTGGCCCTTTCTTTGTGACCCGTTTTGCTTGGGTTTCCATTTTTCCACATCCATGTGACTTCTCATGGCCTGCCCTACTGTCTATGTAACATCTATGCATCTCATCAGGAGCTGAGTGCCTCTTCTACTTCTTCCTGGACTAATTTCTAAAGGTCACCTACAGAGTATGGTCGATCACTGTTCAATTTATCATGTTGGTGCCTGTTGAATCCACTCAAAGGATTTTTTTGCATGTGGTCACATTAAGTGGTCCCTTTATCTCTATCAATCTCATTTCTGTAATTAGGTTATGGACTTTTAAGGACTCTCACTCTTATACTAAGAAGTCTAAAGGACAGCATTTGTAAATACTTTTGCAAGAAGCCATTTTGGACAAGGATAGTTGCCAGTTATTGAGCTGGAATACAGAATGCAGGGGTGGCATGAATTGGCATGAGACCAAAAAGTCTGTTGAGATGAGCCTATAAATGGAGACAGATTTCTAGCTTCAGGGTCTCAATCTGGAGATATGGTGGGAGGGAAGGCATCTCAGGATTGTCCCTTAGCTAGGTTAACTTATATCTCATAGGATTAGTTACTCAGGCTGCTCACTGCTCATCCACTGCTATCAATATCCAGCTTTAAACATCAACAATGTACAAATTTGCTAAACACCAACAAGAAGATTAACTCTGTTAAATCAAATCAATTTAAATCTGAGCTTGAGCCATTGAATAATCAGAGTCAGGCCTTAGGCTTGGTCAAGGCGAGTCTTCTTGGCAGGCTTCTGGAAATCAACTTCTCATGAAAACTTCATTAAAAAAATTTTTTTTAAATAAAAATTAAAAAAACTTCATTAGTTAGACAAGGTTCTAGGATTTATCCCTAATCCCTCTTTCTTTTCTTTCTTCAATATTTCAACCTATCCTTTCCTTAACCTTTTACCATCATTAAATAAGTTAATAGAGAGAAGATTGTACTCACCTGGTCTGTACTGAAGATTCCAAGGGGAAGTTGTCAGTTAAAACTTCTTTACATCACCAAATTTATCCAAGAGCTTATTAATCTTTGGTTATTAGGATCAACAAATTACCTTCAGAAATAACATCCATAATAGAGTTTATTTATTTTGAGTTCATCTAAAGAACTAAGTTCATATAGCACTGACAGTTGGGGAAGAATCTGCTACTTCCTCACTGGTCAGTCATAAAGGAATTGAGTGAAGTGGCCTGTCAGCTGGTTCAACACAAACCACATCCAGCTACAGAGTCACTGAAACTTAATTAAAGCAAACTCATTCGCCATCTAGATAGGAGGTCTCACAACCTCCCTAACAGTTTCATTTACCACCTTTTACACATTCCAGACATGAAGGACAGCCTATACAAAGGCATGGGAAGAATAAATGAAAAATGAATGTAGCATTTTCCAGGGATTCCAGGGATGCCTAGAGTATAGAGTACCAGAGATTGATATTTACTGGTCAGGACAGAAATCCCTACCAGTATTTCCATTCTTTGACCCTTCAAAGAGTTCATCCTAATCCTGAATTTATGCATAGTGGATAGAGTACCAGGCCCAGAATCAGCAAGACCTACTGGCCTTAGATGCTTCCTAGCTGTATGATCCTGGGCAAGTCAATTAACCCTGTTTGCCTCGGTTTCCTCATCTGTCAAATGAGCTAGAGAAGTAAATGGCAAACCACTACTAATCTTTGCCAAGAATAGTTGGAACCAACTGAAACAACTTGTAGAGATTAACATTAATATGCAAAATACTAAATATTATATTTATAAATTTTTATTAATAATCAACTAACAAAAGAGACTAACTAAAAAGGTTCTAACCAGCCCACTCCCAAGAGCAAAAGAGAGAGGAAGAGAGAGGAGTTACAGCCAATTATAAAACAATAATGTGACCATGCAAACATGGAGACACAGGAGAAATTAAAGGGAATTTTGGGAAATAACTAAGGGACTTATAGGGGATACAGTCCAAGTTTCAAAATCTCCATTTATACATACTAAATAATAAACCCATATCAAAATCCTAAAGGGAAAGCAGAATTTTTTCCTGTAAATTGCAATATATATTCAAAAGAGAGGTTTTATATCTAGCAAAATCTTGCCAGGGGAATCCTAGTGGGCTCAAGTGGAGCAAAAGAAAATTATTGATCCATCTTTTATAATGTCCCCAAACAGGAAAGATACGTAAATCTGATTATTCTAGCAAATGAGTATACTGTTTTGGTGGGGAGAAGGTAGTAAGCAAGCTAGTTATTTCCATTCCATTTTCTTTCCAAGATGAGCTAGAGAAGAAAACCAAGTAATGCCCAAGGGATGAAGATGAGGGAGTGACCGAAGAGAAAATCACACCCAAGGGGCAGACATAGTGAGTGGTTAGGAAATAGTAGCTCAAACTCCCAGAAAGAGAGAAAACAAGCCTAGCTTAAAGGCTATGAGACTACACTTTACCGCTACACTATGAGATGTAGTTGGGAAAATAGCATATATGCCAGTTTGACAGGAATGTAGAGTATGTGAAGGGAAGTAATATGCAGGGGGGTATATGAGTTTTCAGGTAGTACTAGTCCCATAAGGGTTTACTCTTATTTCTTTTGGGGGCTACTCATCCACCTTTAGTTTCCTTTTCACCCAACTCTCACCTGTGGCTTCAAGAAACTGTAGTGTGCATAGCATCACACCTGGTAAAAACCATCTAGGTAGACAGGCTAAACTGGGTTGAGGGTAACCAAGACAACTTGGCAAGTGAAAGGATATTAGGGGTAAAGAAAAGGGAAAACTTGAGAGTAACTCTGAAACTAAACCTAGGTGCCTGAAAGATGGTGGTACTCCTAGCCGAAATAGGAAAGTTTGGAAGAAAGATGGATTTAAAGGAAAAAATAACGAGTTTCATTTTGGACATGCTATAAATGTAAGATATCAATGGAACATCCAGTAGATCTGATAAGCAGGAAGTTGGCAACATAGGGCCAGTTCTCAAGAGAGATTAGGGATAGAAATATATCAAATAATAGCTAGGAATAGAGTTGTTTAGCTAAAAAGGAAAGCTTTTCCCTTTTACACCCTCTTGTCTAGGAGCTACCATCTTAAGGATAGTCACTCTTTTCCAGCTCCTTTCAGATATCCCTGTGGATGTGAGTTTTCCTCAGTCAATGCCTTCATTCTGCCCTTCAGGAGAATATGGGGCTCCTTGAAAACTGCCATTGGAAATGCAACAATGGAAGATTTGCTTGAGTCCACTAAGGGAAGAAACTTTATGCTACTATTGATCAGTTTTTTAAAATCTTTGGTTTTGAATCTTCAGCCCAGGAAACCCTCTAATAATTTGCAAAGGAGCTTCCATTATACTTGATGAGCAGCTGATCATAGCCTCCTTCTACATTGCTTTCAGGAAACAAAGTACAGATCACTAATGCCTTGAATTAAGCCTGGTCTTAATTTAATACCAGCTCCTAGATATTAGGTGAATAGCAATGTAAATATATAGCTTTAAAGAAATAGAGCTGGGGACAGCTCAGTAAATTGAAAGCCAAACCCAGAGATGGGAGAGTTCAAATATGTCCTCAGACACATCCTAGCTGTGTGACTCTGAGAAAATCACTTAACTCACATTGGCTAGCCTTTTCTACTCTTTTTATGCCTTGGAACCAATACACTGTACTGATTCTAAGTCAGAAGTTAAGGGTTAAAAAAAGAAAGAAAAAGAAATCGAGGTAAGCTTTGGAACAAATAGTGTGGATGAGAAGAAGAGAGATGGATGTAGTGTCACTATTGTTTCTGCTAACAAAATGGTCATTTCTGAATTGTCATTTTCTACTTAACTTAGCCCCTATGGTTGAGGCAGCAGTGATGGTGACAGCAATAGTAGCTATGGCCTTGATCCAATAGAACTCTCTTTCCCCCACTCCATCTCCCTCCTTCTCAGTATCTATCTTTGTCTATCTCTCAATTCCTCTTCAAAGTGTATTGCACTGCTCATTTCTCCCCAGTGATGAGCTTCCATCTCCCCTTCCTTCTCTGATGAAGAGAGATTTCTCTCTTGTCATTTCAGGGAGAGCCCCATTTCCAAGAGCATTCCAAGGACTTGGTATCCACCAGCAGACACATCGCTCTCCAATGCCCTAGATTTAGAAGTTGTATGGCAAGAGATTGAAACTATGACAGATAAGACCACCATGAGAATATATGTAGAGAGAGAGAGATTTCAGGACAAAGTTTTGTGGTCCCCTAGGGCCAGAGGACAGAATACAGACGAAAGTCAAATTTAAGGAGTGATTCATAGAAATTAGGTACAGGTTCTTCATATTGGTTGTGCCCCAAAGCCTCTGGATCGCTTCCCTCTCCCCCTCCACCCCCCCAAGCCCACCAGCAACTGAGGGCAACTTCCCTGCCACTTGCCTCAGGTATAAAAATTTCTAGTTAGCGGTGAATGAGTGTGTGTGTGTGTGTGTTTGTTTTGGCAAACTCAAACTAAGTTATATATTTTAAAAAATACTTTGGAAGACGGAGTATAAACATAATTAGAACTATAAGCCTCAAATAGAGTTGAAGAAACTTTTCAGTTTCAGTCCCAGATTCCATGCTAACTTTGTCACCTCCTTCTACTCTTTCCTTCTTTATTTGGATATTATGTTCCGGCCATCTGTGTTAATCATTATTATGCAGAGACTAAACTCAAATTTTGTCTAGGTAGTAAGAATTGCACTTTGGGGGCATTTTCATAATGAAATGAGTACCCTGAAATCTGATTATATATAGCTTTCCCGGCAAAGTGGAGTATTGTCAGGTGTCTAAATTAGCAGCCAAGGCCTGACCCTAGAAAATGTTTGATCCCAGAGAGTGGGAACATTGGTCACATCCCACCCTTCCTAGAATAGCCAAATATAAACTTGTTTCAAAAACAATCACACCACCCTTTTAATTTATTAATAGGTCAAGACTCCCTTATTACACCCCTCTCCCACCAAAGATCTCCTTTTACTCTATGTCTTGGCTCTTCAAAGTGCTTTTAGCCTAATAGTGACACAGACACTGGTAAGTTCTGAAAAGACTGAGTAATTTTCATAATATGATTTCATTCTAATCTCTCTCTCTCTTTTTTTTTTTTTTCAAATTTTTCATTTGAGTTTTATTTGTTGTTCATTCATTTCAGTCATGTCCAACTCTTCATGACCCCATTTGTGGTTTTCTTAGCAAAGGTACTGGAGTGCCTTACCATTTTCTTCTCCAGCATAGAGTCTTAAGAGTTGACCAATGCACTACGAGGTAAACAGACTTAGCCAGTATCACAGAGATAGGATGTGTCAGAGTTACAATTTGAACACAGGTCTTTTAATACCAATATTGACTCTCCATTATGTCATGCTGTCATTGCAATTTATAGAAATATAAATCACATAGTTTATACATAAATAATTACACATATTGGTAGTGAGTGCTCAATAATTTTTGTATGAGGTAGATACACAATCAAAAAATTTGGAGACTGCCAGTCTATTAAAAAGAACATTAGACTTGGAATTGGAATATCTGGTTTGAGTTGGTGCTGTGCCACAAACTACTTCTGTGACAAAGGGCAATTCGTATAACTTCCGTGTGCTTCATTTTTCTCAACTAAAATATGAAAATAATAGCTACTGATATTACCCACATCAGAAGGCTATTATCAGAAAAGCACTTTGTAAATAGAAAAATGTTATATAAAAATATAATTTGTTATTGTTATCAATGGACTTCCCTTCAAGGTCAAATTTAGGAGCTACTCCATCCATGAAGATTTTCTTGATTCCTCCCAGTTCATGGTAATCTCTCCTTCTTAAATTAATTGGAATTCCTCCTTTTTATTTTTCTCTTTCAAATTATAATTATTTGTTTACCATATTTTGTTTAAAAGGGAATTCTTAATCCCTTTCTTTTAATTTAACTGGGGACCTGGAGGTCCTTTTACCATAGAGATGTGAAAAGAAGTAGAAACCAGAGAGACAGAAAGTGAGGTAAGAAGGACTTATAAAGGGCCAGCATGAGGACTGAGAGGGCCTTTTTGACCTTTTTTGGTTTGGGAGGTGGTTGGTAGTTGGTAGTTGTTGGTTAGTTGCTGGTGGTATGGGTTGGTGATTAGTTGTTGGTTGGTTGCTGGTTGTTAATTGGTCTTTGGGATATATATATATATATTCTGCCTGGTGAGCTAAGCTGAAGGGTGATCAGCTGGACTTTCTCTAATGGCAGTTATAGGTAGTTATAGGATAGCTAGTTAGGTATTAGACAATTTCTTTCTCTACCTCTTTCCTATATTTCTTTCTCCTAAACTAAATTGTTAAATTGTTAAAAGCTGCTAGAAGTTTTCTTTTCTCTGGCTTAAAGGGATATTAATTTACAACTCTACTATATTCTCATTAAAACATAAGTTATTAAAAGCTGCTCTCTTATTTTGTCAAAACTCCTAATTTAACCCTTACATTTATCTTCCCTATTAGATTTTAAGTTCCTTGAGGACAAGGATTAAATCTGATTTCACTTTTGTATCTTTATCATCTGCTATAATGCCTATAGATATGTATTTTCTCTCTCTCTCCCTCTCACCTATCTATACATATATATACATACATGTGTATATATTTAATATAGACTATATAGCACATCTATAATATAAATATATATTAGTATATATAGTACAAATATTATATATATGTATATATATAATATATAGTACATCTATAAATATAAGGCCTGTAGATACTTGTTGAATTTGATCGTTGAAAAATTGGTTTTTCAAATGGAATCTTTTTTTTTCTTTTAGTATGTTTTGGTCAGCATTCAGACTCAGTTCCTTTTTTTAGGTTACATTTTTTCCCTTCCTTACTCCCACCCCTCCACTCCCCAAGAAGGCAGGTAATATGATATAGGTTGTATATATGTTATCCCAAAATACACATCTCCATGTTCATCATGTTGTGAAACAACATTAATAGAAATAAAATTAAGGGAGGAAATAAAGTGGAATGGTATGTTTCAATCTGCATTGGGACTGTTCCTTCCATGGTGATGGGTATCCTTTTTCATCATGAGCTCCTTTGAGCTGTCCTGCATCCTTGCCTTGTTGCTAATAGTTAAATCACTTTCAGTTGATGATCATACATCATAGTTGTTACTAGGTACAACTTTCTCCTGGTTCTGCTCATTTCAATTTGCATCACTTCATTTTAAGTCTTTCCAGGTTTTTTTGTGTTCATCTTGTTTACCATTTCTTATGGCACAGTAGTAGTCTAATACAACTATATACCTTAACTTGTTCAGCCATTCCCCAATTGATGGACATCCCCTCAAATGCCAATTCTTTGCCATCACAAAAAGAGCTACTATAAATATTTTATAACATATAATTTATTTTCCTTTTTCCTTGCTTGCTTTAGGAATCAAATGAAATAATAGGTGTGAAAACAGCTATTCTTAGATAAGGGAGAATGTTCAAAGATTAATATCCTCTTAAAAGATGCCTTATATGAAATTCTCTGTAGTGGGTACTGTTTATATTAACATTTTTATTTTTTTCTTTATTAGATTTTTAATTTAATAACTAATTTCCGCATAAGTTTTCCAAAGTCATATGATCCACATTTTCCCCTCAAATATGATAAAACATGTAAAGCATTTTGTAAATCTTAAAGTAGTATACAAATGGCTAGTAATTATTATTATTGCTACAACTACTACATTTGAAAAAGAGAAGATGAAAATAAAAGGGGGCAGAAACAGAGCTGGGACACAGGGCTACTGGTTAGGAGGAAGAAAAATCTTTAGAATGGATTGAAGGGGGCAGCTGGGTAGCTCAGTGAATTGAGAGTCAGGCCTGGAGACGGGAGGTCCTAGGTTCAAATATGACCTCAGACACTTCCCAGCTGTGTGACCCTGGGCAAGTCACTTAACCCCCATTGCCTACCCTTACCACTCTTCTGTCTCGGAGCCAATACACAATATTGACTCCAAGACTGAAGGTAAGGGTTTAAAAAAAAAAAAGAATGAATTGAGGTGGGAGTGGAGTGAGCATGACTTGGGATCCCTCATGAAATGATGATGGAAATGTTGCAGAATTCGAAAAGATAGGTCTTAGTAACTGACTTGATATCAAGGTGAGAGATGATAACAAAAGAAGTTGCCCAGGTTTTTATTAATATTTTTGTAATTAGGGTCAGTGTTTATAATATTCTATGTACAACGGCTTGATGATAGATTATTATGCTTAGTAAATGTTTTGTGACAGAATTCGGTTGAATTAAAACTGTAACTGACTGGCTGTTTTCCTCCATAGGAAATTTACAGAGACTCATATGAAAACCATCCCCAGTGATGCATTTGCTAATCTGCCCAACATTTCTAGAATGTAAGTTATAATTTAACATTAAAGGAATAAGTTTTCATTTACCATTTTTAAAAGTTATATCACATTCAAAGAAGTAATTTGTTACATAATGCACTCCCATGATTCCTAATGATTTAAGGTTGTGAAAATATATTTGTCTAACTTCATGTTCCCCTCTTTCCTTTTCTGATTAGAGATGTATAGCAATTCTTAATGTTTTATTAAAGTTGTAATTAGAAATGTAATTTTGAAAATTAAAAATGAATTTGAATTCATTTAGTCCTTAAAATTTCATGATATCTCTTAAAATGAATAGAATTTTCTGAACAAATAGGATAGACTAAAATTCTAGTAACCAACAGCTGATTTTTCAGGGGCCTCATGCTTTTCCAGTAGAATAAACAGAGCAACCTTGCACCAAATTGGAAAGAACACTGAACTTGATTTGTATAATATTTTCAGTTCACTTAGAACATTAAAAAAAATCTTTATAAAGGTAGATTGGGCAATTTTTTTAAAACTTCATTTCGTAGTTAAAAGAAAACAATACACAGAAGTAGTTGTTCAAAGCCATCCAGTTAGTTATTAATCAAGCATGGAGTAGAATCAGGTTTTCTCAAAATTTCACTTAAAAACGGCAAAATTTTAGCTTGCTAATTTTTAAGAATATGCTGCAAAGTTCATTAGGTAATGAGATATTTCAAAGCTAATTATTTGTACTATACACCGTCCTACAGCCAAAAAACCCTTCTGGCAAATCAACCTGAAAGCAAGTTTCTCTGACCATGTTGGTCTTAAGATGAAAGAAGGTATTCATCACTGGGCTTATACTTGATGTCTTTTCAACTTGGTAGGATTCACACAGTCTACTGACATAGACTTTGAAAACTCAGGGTCTTTGACAGTTCACAGTGAGACATCAAAAGAAGAATTTAATGGAGGAAGTATTGACATGCAAAAAATAAATCAATGTAACAGTAAGATATTGGGGCAGCTAAGTGGCACAGTGAACACATACCACAGGCCTGGAGTCTAGAAGACTTAAATTCCTAAATTCAAATCTGACTTCAGATACTTTCTAGCTGTGTGACCTTGAGCAAGTCACTTAACTCTGTTTGCCTCAGTTTCCTCAGCTGTCAAATGAGATGGAGAAGGAAATTACTAACTCCAGTATCTTTGCCAAAAAAAACTCCAAATGAGATCACAAAGAACTGAACATGATCAAAAATGACTGAACAACAACAACAAAAACAGAAAGATACTTGAATCACATTTAATAATGAATTCACCTGTGGACCTGACTATTCTCCTTTATTCAACTGAATTCAATATTTATTAGGAATTACTACTATGTGCCAGGCACTGTCATAAGTTCTTGGGATACAAAAAAAAGGAAAAAGACAGTTCCCACCCCCAAGGAGTTTATACTTAAATTTGGTTTCTGAACTGCCTAACTGTTTAATAGAAAACCCACAGGGCATGACAGAATGTACAGTTTCATGTCTTCGATTCATTCAATAGAGATGTTCTCACCTGATTAGCTATCATGGCTAGAGTATTTCATTTTATTTTTTTCATTTTAAGTTTAGTGTGATGATTGATTGTCCTCCATCCTTCCATTTCTTTCTGGAAGCTTTTCATGGAGGCATTATGTTGCCCAAAATCTTTCTTACTAGAGTCAGAAGTGATATAGAAGGCATAGCAGATACATTGTAAGAAAGCAAGAAGGGATGTCACACTGTAAAAAAAATGCTAATTAAAATATAACTGATATAAAGTCCTTGACCTTCAGCCCAACATTTTACTTCTTTTTTAGACAAGAAAATAATTTTGTGTTCATTTTTGACACCATTGAGCCTCCGGATTTGTATGAGTTTTCCTATATCTTATCCCATCTTTTCTCTCTAATGAAAATTCCAGATAATATACTGATGCTTGGATGTCCAAACCCAAGCATTTTTTTCTCCATTAAATTCTTGCCTATGAATCCCACCATCAGAAGATATCACTGGGGGTCTATTCTGACCCATACCTACAGAGGTCAGTGCACTCAGCAGATCATCCTGGTGAAAGGACAGTAGAATAGGAACATTCATAAGGCTTCTCTATGTGGTATTTTCTAATCTTTTGAAAGTGAAACTGAAAACTAAAGAAAATCATGCTGAGTTCTCTCCATCTACTAACAGATGATGAGCATTTTAGGCTTATGAACCTGTCTATTGACCCAGTGCTGTCTTTGGAGACAGAGTCTTGAGATCTCCTATCATTTACAACTTGTGTGACTCCAAAGAGATTCAACTTTCCTGAGCCTCAGATTCTTCCTCTGGAAAAGCGAGGGATTTGGACCAGATAGCATTGAAGGTCTTTTCAGCTCAGTCTATAATTCTATGATCTTAAATTCTGTGTAATAGCTGGGTAGCTCAGTGGATTGAGCACTAAACCTGGAGTCAGAATGACCTTAGTTCAATCCAATCTTAGACATTAGCTGTGTGACTCTGAACTAGTTTTAAAAATTAATTATTTTCAGTTACATGTAGAAATAATTTTTGAAAATTGTTTTCTAACATTTTAAGATTCATATTTTCTCCCTCCCTTCCTCCATTTCCTCAAGGCAGTAAATAATCTGATTTAGAATATACCAATACTTTCAAATACATATGTCTACATTGCTCATGCCATGACAGAAGACACATATCACACGCACACACACACACAAAAAAAACTCATGAAGAAAATAAAGTAGGAGATATGCTTTGATCTGCAATCAGACTCAAACAATTCCTTTTTGGTCTATGGTTATCATTTTTCATCACGGATCCCTTGTGGATATCTTGAGAATTTGCTTGCTGATAATAGTCCTTCACAATTAATTAACATATAATATTTCTGTTACTGTATACATTGTTCTCCTGGTTATTCTCACTTCACTTTGCATTAGTTCATATAAGTCTTTCCCAAATTTTTCTGAATTTGTCCTGTTGGTCATTTCTTATGGCACAATAGTATTCTATTACAATCATATACCACAACTTGTTTAGCCACTCCTCAAGCGATGGACAGCCCCTCATTTTCTAATATTTTTGCACATGTATGTCTTTCCCCTTATCTCTGATTTCTTTGCATACAGACCCAGTAGTAGTATTGGTGTGTGTCAAGAGATATGCCTAGTTTTATAGCCCTTTGAGCCTGCTCCCATATTACTCTCCAAAATGGTGGAATCAGTTCACAGTTCCACCAATAGTGTCCCAATTTTCCCACACCACCTCCAGCATTTATCATTTTCCTTTTTGGTCAGGTTAGCCAGTCTGGGAGGTATGAGGTGATATCTCAGAGTTGTTTTAATTTGCATTTCTCTAATCAATAGTGATTTGGAGCATTTTTTTCCTATGCCTATAGATTGCTTTAATTTTTTCCTCTGAGAACTAACTATTTAGATAGTCTGGCCATTTTTCAAGTGAATGCTTTGTATTTTCATAAAATTGGCACAGTTCTCTATATATTTGAGAAATGAGGCCTTTGTCAGAGACTGTTATAAAATTGTTTTTCCAAATTTGTTGTTTCCCTTCTAATCTTGGTTGCATTGATTTTATTTATACAAAATTTTTTTAATTTAATGTAATCAAAATTATCCATTTCATTCTTCATTATGGTCTGTGTCTTGCTTGGTCATAAATTCTTCCATTATCCACAAGTCTGATGGGTAAGCTTTTCCATTTTCCTCTAGTTTGTTTATGGTGTCACTTATTGTGTCATTTATTTCTTGATCAAGTTGACCATTTTGACTTTATCCTATTGTATGGTATGAGATGCTGGTCTATCCGTAGTTTCTGCCATACTATTTTCCAGTTTTCCTGGCAGTTTTTGTCAAATAGTGAGTTCTTACTCCAAAAGCTTAGTTCTAGCCTTGAAGTTTCTTTTGGCTCAGTCTATGATTCTATGACTTTTAGTTCCTATGAGACAGCTAGGTAGCTCAGTGAATAGAGCCCTAAACCTGAAGCAAATATGACCTTAGTTCAAATCTAGCCTCAGACACTAGCTGTGTGGTCTTAAGCAAGTTATTTAACCTCTGTTTGCCTAAGTTTCTTCAACTATAAATAGATAATAATAGATGTTAACTTATGTCTCAGTGTTGTTGTAAGGAACAAATGATAATTTTTTGTAAAGGGCCTGGCACATAGTAAATGCTTACTAAATGCTTATTTCTTTTTTTCTATTAAATTTGCCTCAGAAAAATCTCTTCTTGAGATGAACTCTAAGCCCTAAGTTCAAAACATCTTTAAGCAATTGGAAAAAAGGATGAATGTGTGAGGGAAGTGAAAAGGATTGATCAGATTTAAAGAATATGATTAATGGAACAACCTAGAAGAAGATCTCCACTGTCCTATGAATCTATCCATTGCTTAGTGTTATCCAGCATCTTAAGTATTAATTTTGATGAAGGAATGAATAACATTCATATTTACTATATGCGTAGGATAACACAAAACTGAGAGAAATAACATTGGATAGCAGATTAAAAATCTAAAAAGATCTCCATAAATTTGGGTGCCAAGCTAACATAAAATCCAGTTGGGATAAATGTAGAGACACAGCATAGCAGAGTGGATTGAGGACCATCCTTAGAGTAAGGAAGACCTGTGTTTCAGTCCTACCTCTGACAAGTATTAGTTAGGCTTGCTTAACTCAGGGAAGTTATTTAACCTCTCTGTGCTGAGACAATTCTCCTAAGACTATAAGTTACAAGAGAGTTGCTGATCTGCATTAGAAGAGGGAATATTCACACCAGCACCATAGGACCATAAGCTTAGAGCTAGGAGGAAAAATCAAGGCTACTGAGACCTATCCCCTTGTTTTACAGATGAGGAAACTAAATCCCAGTAAAGTTAAATGACTTATTCTAAGTCATAGGAGTAGTAAGTGACAGAGCTAGAATCAAACCTGGGTACCTGACTCAATGTTCTGTGCTCTTTCTACTGAACCATGGGTCTCCTCACTTTGAATGCTGCCTGATGAAATCACACTCCACTTTTCCCTTCCCCCCCAAATATTAAAGTCTTACACTTGTCTTCAAGTAAGTACATTATTAAGTATAGGTATGGTTAGCTAACAGTTCAGACAGATTTTGGGGATTTGGGGGGCTCTAAGTAGTTGACCACAAGCACAGTATAATTGGCAATGGGACAGAGGTGCCAAAAAGTTAGTGAAATCTTGTCTTAAGAGATTTAAAGAAGTATAATGTTAAAAAATGATGGAGGTAATCATTTTACTGTACTCTGCCCTAATCAAACGATAGCTGGAATATTATGTTCAGTGTAGGTGTTACATTTTAGGAAGAACAAGAGATGTGGACACATACCAAAGCAAGGGATCAGAATGATGAAGGACCTCCAGGTCATCCACATAAGAATTGGTTGAAATAAATGAGATTTTAGAAATTTCACAAAATCAGGCTTCAGAATGATAAGAGAAACAATTCCTAACAATTCATCCTGTTCAAAAGTGGAGTTTATTGTCTTTTTTTACTCCATTACTGGAAGTTATCAAGTAAAGGCCAAATTGTCTCTCATTGGCATTGTTGCAAAGAAGATTCTTGTTCAGGTAAAGGGGTACTGCTTATATTTCTGTGCCTCTGTAGCAGAGCCAAGGATAGATTCCTAGACCACTCCATCCAGGTTGATATTGGTCCATTATTGCTCCACTTGCAGACTGTTCTTTCAATCAAGTCTGAATCTAGCCAACTGTACTGTTCCCTCATCTGCAAAATGAGGTGGAGAAGCAAATGATGAATCATTCCATATCTTTGCCAAGAAAACCTTAGATGGGTTCACAAAGAGTCAGGCGTGAATGGGACCAACTGAGCAACAAATATAACTTACACAAAAATAGAGATTTGAAAAAAAAAGATAATAATGAAATCATTTATTTTGAAACCTTTTTAGATAATTACCAAAAGAGCAGAGGGAGTGAAAGATTCTGGACTTCCTCAGAAAGAAACTTCCTCTGCTAATCGAAATTTGCATCTGTTCAGCAACCTGTGGTTTTTAAGACTTTCCTGGGGGGCACTGAGAGGATAAGTAATTTGCCCCAAAGTCATATAGTTAGGATACTTCAAAACCTGAACTTGAACCCAAGTCTTCCTAATTCTCTATCCACAATGCAACACTTCCTCTCATGATATTTCAGAAAAAGAATATGAAGGATGGGGGGAAAAAAATGATTCTTTTCCTTTCTAAAGGATTAATATTAGAATCTCCCACTTCTTCCTGATTTTAAGGAAGGCTAAATGATTTGGAATTCTCCACTCTAAACTATGATAGGTATATATTTAACCCCAAGTGCTCTTTACTAGACAACTTGAGAACCTTCTAGTATGAGGGACAACTAACCAACCAACTAACGAGCTACAAATTTCCTGTAGGAGCTGTTAATCAATCAATGAAAAATCACTTATTGTACCCTTATTATGTGCAAGGTTTTTATGTTAAGTGCGAGGATACTAAGATCGGTCATTACTCTCCAAGAGCTTACAGTCTGATGGAGGTAGACATGTAAATAACTAGATTTAAATAAGACCATACAGAGTAGATAAAAGTTAACTCAAAGGGGAAAGCAATAGGCAATTGGAGGAACCAAGAAAGGCTTCTGGCTAAAGATGAAATTTGAGACTTAAAGGAAGCCAGAGAAACTAAGAAAGGTGAGAAGGGAGAGCATTCTAGGCATGGGAGGAGAGAAAAGGAGAGGCATTCAATGTAAAGGCACAGAGCTTTGGGTATGATAGCTGGATAGAAGATAGCTGGATCAAAGGATGTGACAAGGCATAACACGTAAGAAGGTGGAATTATAGGAGGGGGACAGGTTATACAGAGCTTGAAATGTCAAAGAAAGGGCATTATATTTGATCCTAAAGGAAATAGGGATTGACTGGAGCCTGAGATGCCTAGAGGACACACAGTTCCAAATAACCAAAAGATAGTTGACAATGTAGAATTGGAACTCAGGAGAGAAACTAGAGTTAGATAACTAAAGCTGAGAATTATCTGCTTGGAGATCTCATCGGAGCAGATGAGACCAAAAAGAGCAACTAGTATTTATTATACTGGTATTGGTTCTCTAATTTTTAAGAATATGAAGTTTCATTTTTGTTGGTTTTGTTTGCTTGTTTATTTGTTTTTGCTATTCCTACCCACAATGATTTTGACAATCATAGGATAAATAGATTAGGGTTAGAAGAAATTTTTAAGTTCATCTAGTCCAACCCCCTTAATTTTACAGATTTTTTAAAAATGAAGCCTAAATTAGAGGTAATGTAATTGCTTAAATTCAGAGAGTAAGTGAAGAGAGTAAATGATAGAATTGAAATTTGAACTTAGGGTCTCCAATTCCAAATGTAGCATTCTTTGTATTCTATCAGGAGTTTAGCAATGATAGGTTAGAGCTAAAGATACATTTTTACTTTTTAAAAAGAAACTGGTTTTTGCTTTGGCAACACATATATTAAAACTGGAATCATACAGAGAAGATTAGAATGGCCCCTGCTCAAAGATGCCATGCAACTTCATGAAGCATTCTTTACTTGAGGAAAGGGGGTAGCCAGGTAGCCTAGTGGAGAGAGCACCGGGCCTGGAGTCGAGAGGAATCGGGTTCAAATCTGGCCTCAGATACTTACTAGCTGGTTGACACTGGACAAGTCACTTAACTCCAGTTGCCTAGTCCTTGCTGATCTTCTGTCTTAGAATTAATACTAAGGTAGAAAGTAAGGGAAGAAAAAGGAGGAAGAGGAGATGATGATGATGATGACTACTCGTATTTTTTTTTTTATCCCATAGAGGTAGTAAAGAGAGATCCATATTTGAAGTTAAGTAGACCTTGTCACAAATCCTGTTCCTGACATATAGAATGTGTGTCCCTGAAAAAGTCACTTAGCCCTTGATAATTCTCTCAAATATGTCATTCTACATTGGTCAAGTGAATTTCTTCACTGGGAGCTCCCTATTCCAAATAAATTATGGCTCTAGTCTAAAAAAACAAAACAACTCAAAAACTTAGATGTATCTATACACAGTGAAACTACATTTTAAAAAATATCACTTCTTTCCTCCCTGCCTCTGCCCTGACTTCCTATATTAGAGACATGATGTTTAATTCTAAAGCACTTTATGATATTGTCATCTGTTATAACTATCTGTGGTCTCTTGTATCTATTTGAGATGGTAGAAATGATGTACAGAGAGAAATAAGATGACCCTTCTCCTTTCTAACAGTTGCCCAGGCAGGATCCTTCAGGTCAAGGGGTATATCCCTTCTGGACCCACCTGGGGTTAATCGATATGTTGATTTGGGCTCTTTAGCTAGGATAACGACTTGTATTCTGACTGCGTTTTCTCCCTTCCCAAACAAGCTTTGAAACTGCTTTAGGAAGGTACTTTAAACTTTATATATTAAACAGGAAGGATAAGGGTAAAGGACTGTGGTATAGGAGACCCTACTCTAATTATTACTAATGAAATCTCAACTGCTGACAGATGAAGAATCAATGTAGCTCTTCCCTCTGGTTCAGCCTGGCCAGGACTAAACCAGAGTAGGTAAACTGCTGGGAAATCTTCAGCTTCTTCTTCAGTAGATCTTCAGCCTAACAGCTGAGTTATGTCCACCCTTTCCACCCTCTTCTTCATCTCCTGCCCACTTCCCGGATCCCTCCCAGGCCCTGGGAAACCTAGATATCTAGATGATGAAACTCCTAATATCTAGGGGCAGTAGATACCAAGGTGGTGGTCAAGTACAGGTTGAAAACGGTATCTCAAGTACAGGAAGAGTTTGCAGAGAGATGTTTGCACCCTCTCACTCCAAGACCAGGATCTACCGATCTCCAGCCTCAGCACAGGTCAAAGACCCAGAATCTCTCCTCAGGATTCTCAACTGCCCCTCTTGTCTCTCGCATGTCTCCCTGGGAACATTCCATCCAACTGACTTAGTTGTCAATCAAAGGTGAACTTCAAGCTCCCAGAGATTCAATATAACACATCCCATCCACAAAGGATTCTAGGTCATGAGACTTAGTAAATCAAAGAATAATCATTTAAAACACAGGCAATTTAAAAAAGAAACAAGAACACCATTAGGGGAATAAATAATAAGCAGTATGAAAATAAATCAAAAACAGACAACTAATGCTGCACTTATAAAGAGTTTATCTTTGAAATTGCTCTTCAGACAGGTCAAATTCAAGCTGCAGCACCATTTGCTAGGGGCCACATTTACAGAATGTCATAGATATTCCTCTCAATAGAAAATAATCATCTATAAGCAGAATGATTTCAGAAAAGGCTGAAAAGATCTGCATGAACTGATGCACAGTGAAATAAGCAGAACCAGAAGAAGCAATAATGTACAATGATCAATCATGGAAACTTGGCTACTCTCAGAAATGCAATGATCTGGGGTAATCCTGAAAGACTTATGAGCGGGGAATGCTATCCACCTCCAGAAGAAAAACTGTTGGAGTTGGATAGTTGCAGATCAAAGCATACTACCTTCACATAAATATATTTATGGTTTTATTTTGGAATTTTGGTTCTTACATCATGAGTGTGTTCTTACATCAATGAGCAATATAGAAGTGTGTTTTGTATGATAATACATGTATGGCCCGGATCAAAGTGCTTATAACATCTCCAAGTAGGGGGAGGAAAGGGAGAGAAGGAAATTATTTGGGTCTTATAATTTTGGAAAAATATATGCTGAAAATTATTATGATGTGTAACTGGGAAAATAAAATATATCTGGAATTGAAAAAAGAAAAGAATCATCTGGATTACTGCATAAGTCATTTCCACTGCAGAAGAGAATTTGAATTATTATTAACTTTCATTTTCTTGACAAGATAATTTGGATATTTGTTCCCTACTATTAAAAAACTTGAGAGAAATTTTTACTTTTATTGGTCTTTTTTGAAGCGCTTTTTAAAGAGAATCTGTACTCTTCTTGAGGAGGGCTATAAATTAGATCTCTTGGTAAATTCCTCAGGAAGTCACTTCATTTTTCTCTGCCTCAATTTTCCACATGTAAAATGAAGGAGCTAAGACTCAATGCTTCTAAGGCATCTCCCAGTTCCATAGATTTTTTTCCAATCTTGAATTGAGAAAAAATAATTGCAGAGTTTGTAACAAGGCTCACTTGAATAATTAGTCCATTAAGTACTTTTATTTTTCTTTTCCCTCCTTTTAGTCTTTTTCTTAAGTTCACTCTATAAAACTGACAGTGTTATGATTGCTGCTGTTGTTAGTCCTGACCTGTGATTTCACTGGTGGTCAGATCTCCCAATAAGGAAATGCCTCAAACAATATACACTGACAATTATCCTGCAACTTCTAGACTTAGAGAGTTGGCCAAGACACTGGTTGAGTGACTTTCCTAGTCACACAATCAGTATATATCAAAGGTGGGACTTGATCCCCAAATCATCCTTATTCCAACACCACATCTTGATCCCCTAAGACTCAACTACCTCTTTTTTTTCTTTATTTTGCTCCAGTGACACATTTACACATAAGTTTTTCAAGGTTACATGCATGATTCATGTTGTTTCCCTTCCCTCGTCCTTCTCCTCTCCCAGAGTTGACAAGCAATTCAACTGGGTTATACATGTATTATCATCATTCAAAACCTGTTTCCATATTATTCATTTTAATGAGAGTAATTTTTTAAGACCAAAACCCTAAATTATATGTCCAAATAAATACATGATAAATCATATGTTTTCTTTTGCATTTCTACTCCAACAATTCTTTCTCTAGATGTGGATAGCATTCCTTTTCATAAGTCCCTAAGAATTGTTCTGGACCATTATATTGTTATTAGTAGCAAAGCCTATTACATTTGATCATCCCACAACGTTTCAGTTACTGTGTATAACGCTCTCCTGGTTTTGCTTATTTCACTCCACATCAGTTCATGTAGGTCTTTCCAGTTTTAAAGAAACCATCCAGTTCATCATTCCTTAAAGCACAATAATATTCCATCACCATCATATGCCACCATTTGTTCAGGCATTCCCCAATTGATAGACACTCCCTCATTTTCCAGTTTTTTGCCACCACAAAGAGCGCAGCTATGAATATTTTTGTACAAACAGGTTCATCTTCATTTTTTCACTGCCTCTTTTTTAAAAAATTATACCCATTATTTTTATTTCCTTTTCTAAAATTTCCTACTTTTTATTGTGATGACTTTGGGAGGGAGTGCATTGAGGAAGTCCAGATGTATGATTTCATTGGTGTAGGTTTTTTGTTGTTTCAGTTGAATCTGTCTCTTCATGACCCCATTTAGGATTTTCTTGATGAAGATACTGGAGTGGTTTGCCATATCCTTCTCCAATTCATTTTACATAAGAGGAAACTGAGGCAAATAGGTCTAAATTACTTGCCCCTGGTCACATAGCTAGCATCACATAGCTAGTTAGAGATTGGATTTGAACTCAGGAAGATGAGTCTTCCTAACTCCAGACCCAGTACTCTATCCATTGTATTTCCTAGCTGCTAGTATAGGGTAGTCTAGACATAAAACCTACTCCTATTGTCGATGTTTAACTACTTATTAGGAATTTAGAGTCTGAGAGAATTGTCCAAATGGCACTGAGAAGTTAAATGAGTTTTTTGGAGAAGCACAGCTGGTATGTGTCAGAGGCATGTTTTGAACCTAGATCTTCCTGACTTTAAGAGAGTCTTCCCTCCATCAATGACAATAATTACTAGCACTTATGTAGTTCTTTAAGGCTCACAAAATGCTTTACAAATATCACCTTTCTTTATCCTTCCCACAAAAATAAAAGGAAGATGCTATAATTATCCCCAATTTACAGATGAAGAAACTGAGGATGAGAGAGGTTAAGTGACTTGCCCAGGGCCACAAAGCTAGTAAGTGTCTGAGGTTAGATTTAAATTCAGGTCCTGTTCTGTTACTACTAATTGATTCCAGGACCAGAGTTCCATTTACTGTACTACCTAGCTGCTTCACATATTCTTTAATGATATTCAGTTTAGATGAAAACCATTCTAAATTACTGTGGCCAAAAATAAAATCATTACTCCAGTGGTCAACTTTCTAATGATAATGGAAATTCTCTGAACTGTTACAATCAGAATCATTTCAAGAGAAAGATTTTTGGTAAGAATATCAGTTTATTGATTAGGACAGCCTTATAACCAATAAAGTAACAGGTTACTAGCCCTATCCATGGCCAAACACCCCAATGGATATCAAAGCAGTTCTATAAATAGTTTTAGGAGCTCATTATTCAGTCCCTCTCTTGGACAATCCAAGACATCCATAATTCATAAATAACTAATTAAGGTGGTCCATCAAACTATCAGCCCTTCTCCAAAGCAGTAGATGAGACAGAGATCCCTAAAGTACACAGGAATGAATCATTATAAAACATTTCTGTTAGACAGACTTTGGGAAAGGAACTTATTCCCAAAGACAAAGAAAATACAAAAATCTGTAGCCTGGATGGTGCCTGAAGTCCAAGACTTCAATTCTGTAATTCTCTCTAATATAAAAGGATTGGGGCTTTCTATTCCAGGCCCCTCGATTAATTAAGCAATAATGAAATTAAATGATTAAAAATTAGATTATAGAATTAATATAGTATATGAAAAATAAATTCTCACGGAACTTTGATTGGCTAGTTCTAAGTGGACAGAGCTCACAAAGCCTGCACTCAGAGGACTCACTAGAACTTATATACCTTTCTCTGAAGGATATGATGGATATATAAATGAAAGATAACAACAAGAATTTATCAGAGACCACCTGTGTACAGAGCACTATGCTTCAGACTAGAGATTTGTTTTTGTTGTTCAGTCATGTCTGACTCTTTGTGACTCCTTGGATTATACTCTCCGTAGAGTTTTCTTGGCAAGGATATTGGAGTGGTTGGTCATCTCCTTCTCTAGTAGATTAATGCAAACAGAGGAAGAAAAACTAGAGGAGATAAAAAATTAAATAAGACCTGTTCCTTGCCTTCAGGAAGTTTACTTTCTGGAAGAGGGATATACACTAATATAGATAACTATAAAACACAAAATTCATTACATAACATGATAAGTGGGGATTTAAAAAATTCTATTTTGCTTTCAAATCCATATTTTTTCTCACCCTCCCCAATGAGAAATGAAGAATATTTTAGAACATTTTAGAGTAAAGTACCATGTGAAACTTTGGTAAAAGATCTTGGCATGAAAATTTATGTTATTACTAGAAAGGTATGTGTATCATATTAAAGTAGTTGTGTTATATTATCTGGAGTTCTTAGCTCATAGGTTATCTAGAAATTAATGGTATGTTTGTATTTTATAACTCTAAATTTCCCTTTTTTCTTATATTTCTGTGTTTAGCTACTTATCCATAGATGTAACTCTACAAAGACTGGAGGCCCATTCATTCTACAATTTGAGCAAAATGACTCATATGTAAGTATAACAAAACAGGGTACACAGAGGCAAGCCACATCTTTGAATACTTATTAGGGATAATGTCCCAAATTATGATGAATATCATTAATCTCTACTGTTGGTCAAAGTTGAATCTCTTTTTTTTTTTTTTTTTTTGGTGTGTGTGTCCATATAGAATAGATACTTGCATATGTATTTATACATCTAAGTGTGTATATTCATAATTAAGTGTCTGAGGCCAAATTGATCCAAAACCAAGATGGAAGTCTACACATACTCACACACTCGTAGACCTCCATCATGGTTTTGGGTCAGTTTGTCGCAATGACTTCTTATTTTTATAACTGAATTAAATACTTTTTGATATTTCCAGGTTCTCTGACTTCTTAGGTGACTAAGTTCCTTCAGGACAAGGCAAAACTTATCTATAGTTAAAAGGTCTTCATGAGTTGCCATTGCCAACAAATGAATTCTTCATCTGGTAGAGAATCAAATGGCAATGTGCCTCTGTTCTTCACTAGGCTAGTCCTCTGGTGCCAGACTTCACTTGTAGACCTACATTTGAAGTGGTTCTAATTTGGGAGAGCTGATCTGAGCTCACATTCCAGGGCAAAGCCTTTGGGAACACAGTGCCATCTCGGCACCACTATTAGTCACTGGAAGCAAATGTACAGATACTATGTGGGGTGATACACTTAATTTACCTTTCTTAAGTACTACTGCTTCATCGTTATCCCTCTACCATTGAAATAACTATATAGAATGTAGTAAATTTAACATTTCTTGGAGCAAAATTTTTGGAACTCTAATAAAGAGGTACCATAAGGCAGAATGTGGTTGGGCAGTATTCACACCTTTGATTTATTCAATGTCATATTCATTTAACATTCACAACATCAAGTCTCAGACAGCCATCTCTGGGGCAAAATTCCCAGCCCAGCCTGACATAATTCAGTGACCAGGACTTTCTTTTCTTCAAAGAGTTGAAGAGTACTCTAGAAAGAACGAAATTAAATAAAACTTTACATGTTTACTGCTGGCATTAGAAATAGCTTACTGCTTCTTTTTCTATCAAAGCTTTTAAAGATCCCAGGGGGAAAAATTTGCCAATGATTCTCCTTTAAATCTTGAAGTTGGGGGCAGTTGAATAGCTCAGTGGATTGAGAGCCAGACCTAGAGACAGGAGGTCCTAGGTTCAAATTTAACCTCAGACACTTCCCAACTGTGTGACTCTGGGCAAGTCACTTACCCCCATTGCCTAGGCCTTACCACTCTTCTGCCTTGGAGCCAATACACAGTGTTGACTCCACAATGGAAGGTAAGGGTTAAAAAAATAATAATAAATCTTGAAATCACAACCTTAAAATTTTTTCATATGTATAAGGAAAAAGTGTATTATGTAAATATATATATAGTATTTATAACCCAACATGTGAGCAAATACAGGATATAGAAGTTCAATTGAGAGCACAGACAGGCTTCTTATTGTGACACCTGACCCAAAATGCCAGAATAATTTAATGTTCCTTTAATGCTCAATTATAAGGCTGCTTATAAAATCAAGAGACAAAAGTTTAATATAAATAGGTGTGTCTCTACTAGAGTATGACAATAATGGAAAGGGACTCCTTATGAAATATTTGCTGGGATTCGGAAGGTGTTTCTAGAATTTTAACTTACAATATTTGAGTTACTTTAATCATTTTAAAAATCAGAATAAATGTTTTAACCTCACTAGAAACATGTGACTTAAAGCTAGAAAGGATATTTAGGCATATTTTGGCCAAGTTCCTTATTTTACAGGCAGGAAAATTGAAGCTTAAAAAGTGAAATGACTTGTATAAGATAATCCATATAAGAAGGAGCAGAGCTGAGATTCAAATCTAAATGCTGGGTTCCAAACCTCATGCTATTTACTGTATTGGCATTTTTTGAAGCAGCTAGATGGCTCAGTAGATATAGTGTGGAGCCTGAAGTCAGGAAGATCTGCATTCAAATATAGCCCTTGATAGTTTCTAGCTGTGTGGCCCTGGGCAAGTCACTTAACCCCCATTGCCTAGCCCTTACCACTCTTCTGCCTTGGAACCAATACACAGTATTGACTCTAAGACAGAAGATAAGGGTTTAAAAAATGAATAAATTTGGTGTTTCCTATGAACCTATGAAACACTCAATATCATACAGATTTAATTATATTTGTATGCTAATGAATAAAAGGTATTGCTCTCAGGATCAGCATTAGCTCAAACTTTTAAAAAGCACAACTAAATAGGAGATTTATAACTTTCTAGGTCCTTGGGGAAATGAATAAATCATGACATACAATATAGAAATGTTGTGATTATCTGGGGTAAATAATTCGGATATCTTAAAACTAAGGAATAAATTCATTTTATAGATTCTGGGTTCAACTGAGGCCTGGCATATAGTAGGTACTTAATCAGTGTTTGTCTACTGATTGACAACAAATATAGAACTTAACTCCCGTAGTTTTTTTAAATGTGAAAATGCCTGCCAGAGAGCCCAGAGGCTTCCAGAACTTTAAAATGCACTGTCTCTCCTGTTGTGTTTTGCAAATGCTAGAGTTCTCTTGAATCTTTTCTCCAAACGCAGAGATCTACAAACTTCCCTGAACTGACATTGGTTATGTTTATTTAATTGCTAAAGTATAAGACCTTCTGGGTTATAAATATCTTCTTTGGTTATATGATTATTTTATGTTCTGTTACATAATGTTTTTGGAGTCAGTGCTAAAACAAACATGCAGTGGTCATTATCAAAGTACAGCAAAACCCTACTAATTTAAAATCTGTGATAATTCAGACAGTATGCATGAAATTCTTGGGGTTTTTTGAATTTTCCAAAACTTCCTGGGAAATAAGGGAAATCCTGCCTTAAAAATCAGTAACTCTTTAAAACCAAGGACATAAAGACCTAAGAAGTTCTTGGGATATAAATTAAACTGTCAAGCAATTAATTTTTGCAAGTTAAAGAATTTTTAATCTATTATAGGTTTATTATAATTATGTGTTCTATTTATTATATGCAGATATAATAATAGGGCAAAATGGTACCTAAAAGATAAAAAAAAAGTTAAGTAAGTAATTTAATGGAAAATTACAATTTATAATAAACCGATGTCTATGGTGTCCTGGAAGAAGTCCTGGATTTAGAGTCAGAAAATCTGGGCTCAATTCTCATCTATTCCATTCATTACCTAGGTGACTTTGTCCAAGGCATTTAACTTCTTTGGTTCTCAACATTCTTGATTGTAAAGTGCAAAGTTAACACCCAAATTCCTTAAAATATAAAGAAGGACCCTTCTACACATTTCAATTGTCTTTAAAAAAAAACAAAAACAGGTTGTTATGCCTTGCACATAGTAGATACTTAACATATGTTTGCTGACTTTGGTTGAATTGTGCCATGTGTTGAATCCAAGTCAGACTTCAATTCCCATTATTCTGAATAGAATGGATTAAAAAGAAAACAAGACATGTAAGTCTGTGAAATACAGTGCCTGGTTAATGATTTTAGTGTTTGTTTTTTTAACTAATGGTCTTTTGGCTGATTTCTTTTTTAAAACAACTTCCAAAGTCATTTTTACACATTTTTTCTCAAGATACTATAAGATTATCTAGTGCTTATGAAAGTTTGAAACTAACTGCAGTGTTTGAGCAGGTGCTATTTAAGTTTCTCCCTCCCAGCTCTGGACCTGGTGCATTTTGTCTTGTTCTGAAATTTACTCTAGTTACAGTCTCTCTTGACTTTGTCAGTTCACCTCCACCCTTGCCTGGAATCTCAGTTCAACTTCATTACTTCCATCGACTTAGCAACCAAGGCCAAACTGAAGTGGAACAATTCAGGGTCAATTAAATCATTTAGAGGAACAAGATCACTAGAGAACATTTTTCTTAATTGTTGCTCTCCCACTTAACGATTTCTAGTACTTCATCTCTTCTTTCTACTCCTTTCCTATATAGATCCCTTTATTCTCTCCCCAAGTCCATTTCTTCCCGGACTGTAATTTACCATCAGCCTCAATGGATTTATGTTTCTGCCACAATTCTGATTTCATTGGGCAAGTAGATTTCTCAAGAGGCTTGCTCTTGGCTCATCTTGGGGTTCAGGATGGATACTTGGAAAGAAAAAGAGACTGCAGACTCTCAAGTTTGATTAAATCAATAAAATATGCCAAATTAGTCTGCTGATTTGCAGGAAACCTGCCTCTTCTACAGTGAACAATGTCATATTCAATTTGAATTTCTTTTTTATTTTAAATTCAATGAAAAATTGAAGAGTAACATACTTAAAAGTTCTTGTGCAAAGCACTCCTTTTCTTTCTTCAGAATAAGAATATAGGGAAGTAATAGGGAAGTATTAATAAAGTATAGCAGATCAAGCAGGTGCTTTCTCCTATTTTAGACTGAAGTAATATAAAAGGAAAATAGTTAACATAGTACATAGAGCACTAACTTTGAGTTAGGAAGACCTGAATCTGAATATTGCCTCTGATACTTACTGTGTGACTCTGGGTAAGTAATAAATCTTTCCCAGCCTTGGTTGTCTCATAAGTAAAATGGGGATAAAAATAGCCCCTAACTCATAAGGTTGATATAAGATTCAAATGTGATAATGTATGCAAAGTGCTTTGCAAGCTTTAAAGCAACATAATAATAATAATGATAATGATAACTGTATGACAATAACATCACCATCATCATATAGCAAGAAGGGTTCTTGGAGATTATCCACTCCAATGTTCTCATTTTATACATGTTACAAGGTTCTGAGAGGTTATGATGCATCAGCCAATAACCAATATTAACTAGTTGGTTGGAAAAGTCTTAGAATTTCATTCCAGTCTTCTTTCCAATGTACTTTGATGAAGGGACCACGTTTTCTATTTCTTTTGTACTTTAGAGTTTGTAGGCACATTGGGTGCTCAGTAACTTTGAAATGTCAAAAACATACACATGTCTCTGCAATCTTCCATTCCTTGGTACTAGAAATATGGGTATGGAGAGATATAAAAAGGGTAGAAAGGAAACTCTTATGTGCTGTCCTATAATGTTTGGAATCAAGGCTAGATATGAGTAGCTGAAGCAGAAATTGCTGATTTTTGATTGAGAAAGGAAACTGATCTGGTTTAGATGAGAAGAATTTCCACTTAAGTTTTCTTCTTTAAGTAGAAAGTTCTATATTTGAATTGAAGTTTTGGACAGAGATAAGGTGTGTTGATATGGCTTGGGATGTTGGACTAGGACAGGAAACGTTCATCTTTTCTATGTCTTGGACACTTTTGGCAGTCTAATAAAACCTCCAGACCCACTTTCAGAATAACATTTAAAAATGCACAAAATGAAAATATGTAGGGGATACGTTGTTATCAAAATATTATTTAAAAACACAAATTCATGGACCCCAATTTAAGAAACTTTGGGCTACTTGGCTGCAGACCTAGTGGTCCCAGACTGGAATGCAAGTGACCCTTTCTTCTTTCTCTGGCATGGGTATAAGGAGAAAGAGAAATCACAGCAATCTTAAATCTTGGAGATGGAAGAGACTCGAAAAGATCATCTAGTTCAATTCCAACAGAAACAGAAGCTCTCTCTACAATATCCCTGACAAGTAGTTAGCCAGTCTCCATTTGAAAATATCCAGTGTAATAAACTCCTTATCTCCTGAAATAATTTATCCCAGTCTTTGACAACTCTCTTTACTATGAGGAACTTTTCCCTAAACCTGAGGTGAAATCTGTCCCCGCATAGTTTTCACTCCTTAGTTCTAGCTCTTCTCTGTGAATCCAACCAGAATAAATTTAAATTCTCTTCTTCAAGGCAGCCTTTCAAATGCTGGAAGATAGCTATCATATTTCTTCAATGTCTTGTTTTGTCCAATGTGAACTCCATTCCCATTCCTTCAACTGATCCTTGTATGGCATGGTTCCCACTCCTCCCTCTGTCCTAATCCCTCACTTCTGCATATACTCCAGTTTGTCAATACCCTTCCTAAAATGTAGGATCCAAAACTGAACACAACACTCTTGTTGTGGTCAGATCAAGGCAGAGGACAGCAGGATTCTCTTTCTTGGCTCTGTAGTCTATGACTATTCTGTTAATGTTAATGGTGTCCCAACTCTCTCTAACCCCATTTGGTTTCTTTTTGGCAGAGATATTGAAATGGTTTGCCATTTCCTTCTCTAACTCATTTTACAGATGAGGAAACTGAGGCAAACAGGGTTAAGGGATTTGTCTACCTTCAAACAGCTAGTAAATGGCTGGGATCACATTGGAACTCAGGTCTTCCTTATTAAAATCCCAGCATTCTCACCACCATGTCACCTATCTGCTTTTATGACTCTCTTAATTCAGATCATTTGGCCTTTTTTAGTTTACATATCACATTATTGATTCACACTGTGTTTTTGTCTTTAAAAATCATTAAATACTTTTTGGACAAAGTATTACTTTGTCATTCCTTTTGTAAGTCTGTATTTATGCAGTTGATTTGTTTTGGACTCAACTATAGAACTTAAACTTATGTCTATTAAATAAATTACTTCATTTGATTCATTCCACTAAGAACTTTTTGAGCCTGACTTTGCTATCCTGAATGCTAACTATACTTTCTAGTATTGTTCCAGTTGCAATTTTTTCATTAATTTTTCTTGTTTTAATTTAAAAGCTCCCCTCACATCACTTCAATGAAAAGAAAAAAGAAAACCCAAATTATGTTATGTTTCCTTCTAGCAAGCAACTGACAGAAATGTTGAAAAGCTAGGTGTCCCAGTGGAGAAAGAGTCAGACCTAGAGACAGAAGGTCCTGGGTTCAGCTCCTGGCTGTGTGACCCTGGGCAAGTCACTTAACCAGAATTGCCTAGCCTTTACCAATCTTCTGCCTTAGAACTGATACTTAGTATGAATTCTAAGACATAAGGTAAGGTTTTATTTTTTTAAGCATGGGGCAAAGAACATATTAATTATTCAATCAAGAAGAACTCTCCCTTTGTGTTAACATCTAACTATTCAGTCAATAAATATTTATCAAGCATCTACTATGTGCCAGACATTGTGCCAAGTAGGAATAGAATATTTTGGATATACAAAAAGAAAAAGGAGAGCCAGAAACCAATGTTACAAAGGATAGCACCTGACCTCAAGGAGCTTATAATGTAATGGAAGAAGAAAAACATTCAGAAGCATGATGGAGAAGGTTCAGAAAAAAGTACAGCCAGATGGGAAATAAAGAGATGGTTGGCTTGAGTGCCTTATTTAAGAGGAGTTTTCAGGAGAAACTCATTGCTCTGTCCTCTAATCAGAAGGGTAAAGGGTACTGATGAGGTCTCAGTACCAAGTCTGATTTAATCTTGACAAAATTCAATGATGAGGTTCTCGATGATGAGGTTCTTAGGGGACATAATGGAGAGATCCAAAGGAGTGCAGCCAAGATGGGGAAATAAAGAGGAAAATGAACTCTTATTCTAGTCTGATCATTAAATCATTCTAAATCCACCTAACTTCATAATAAACCTAATCTTCCTCCCTCCCTCTCTACCTCCCTTTCTCCTTCTCTCTGCCTGTCTGATTTCTGTCTGTCTGTCTCTCTCATCCATGAGGTATAGTTAAATGCTTTACTAAAATAAAGATGTACCATATCTGCCTAGTACTTTCTTGTATTATTAATGTAATAACATTGTTCAAAAAGGAAATTGGCATGTCACATCCATTCTGATTTTTTTCTGACTCTTACTGCTTACCTTTCAAAATGCCTACATGCTATCATTTAATAAAAATAATAATAGAATTTTGCCCTGAAATGAAGAGAGGCTCATTGGCCTCTAGTGTGCATTTTCCTTCTTCCCTTCTTTTGAGATTGGGGACATTTGCTGTCTCCAGTGTTGTGGAACATTTTCAATCTCCGTGATTTTTCAAGTCACTGACAGTGACTCTAATCTCACAGCCAGTTCTCAAGCAAGTAAATTATTCTCTCTGGGCCTCAGTTTCCTCATCTACAAAATGAAAAAAAAATAATGCAAATGATTTTTACAAGTTCCTTTTATCTCTTAAGATTCATACTGACTGGTTCATTCCACTTGAGATATCACACTAGTAAGTAACAGGATTCGAAGTGGGATGAACTAATTAATTCCTGAGGTATGAGGTACTGATTTTCATCATTAATAATAAGCAGTCCTACTCTAACCTATGTTTTGGAAAAAGTGAATTTGTTCAAACACAATTGATATATTCAGGAACATTCTGAGCAAAACACAAATTTCAAGTTGGCTTCTGCTCAATTTCTTCTAAGAAAAAAAAAAGCAAGAATGCAGTAAACTGAATCACTTCACAGTAGCTCAGTAGCTAAAGCCCTTTCAACAATCACTTTCCCAAACAAACATCACTTCTTTGTCGAGGCAAAGTACTGTATTTATTGCATATCTTTTGGTGCAATAGGAGCCGTGAGAGGAGGAGGAGGTGGAAGCCACTCTTACCCCTGCCTGAGAATTTTTCTTATATGTGATTTGCTTTGTTTTATTAGAAAAAATACTTAGCCAAGGGCCAACATCATCTTTCAATTATGAATGATTTTCAAGGACAAGAAGCAATAAAATAAAAATACAAATATGAATATATATCTGATTATTGGCAATTTCACAATAAATTACAATAACAATGGAGATTGTGGGTTACTTTATAGTTACAGAATAAAGCAGTAGATAAAGGACCCCAGCGAAAGAACAGAAACCAAAAGAAAAATTAAAAAAAAAAGAAATGTCACATTGCTATAGAGATCATGCATAATATTCTTATTAACCATAATAGAATGTCTTACATTAGTAGTATTATAATTCCACTTCATTTAATTAATCAAAACTCATTGTTTCTGGAGCTTTTTAATCTACAGAAACAAGAAGACCTCTCATGAGCATGTAGCTGTCTGTTCCTAGTATTGCCTTTTTTATGTGAATACTCAGCAAGCCAATAAACAAAATTATCTCTAAGATCACATCTGTGACTCCTTCTTGCATGATTTTAACATATAAATAGTATAGCTTTGTTTAAGGAAAACTTTTAAAGTGATATTTTGTCCCATGAATAAATTGTTTTTTAAAACTTAATAATCATTATAGGAGCTTTTATTCTCTAAATCTCACAACTCTGTAGTAGAAAATAAGCTTTCTACTTTTCACCCATGATAACCTTAACAAACATACTGTCCTATAAGAGATATTATGGAAATAAGAGAGTAAAGTCTATACTTGTTGATGGTTTCATGGTTACCTTTGTTGGTTTAAGTATTGTCTCTGATCTTTTTCCTTTCTTTTGGAATCTTCTCTGGGTTATCTTGGCATATTCGGAGTGCTTTTAAAACCATGTTAATTCTAGTATGGTCTTTTATACTTGACCAGGTCTTGCCACTGTTCTTTTTAAGTACCATTACTACTCCCACACCTCATAGGTTAGTTAAATAGCCCATAATATAGTAATTTAATATATGCCTTTTGGTTGATTAATAGAGTACGGAGGCAGCGGAGTCTAAATGTGGTTATTATATTATTAGTATTTATGAGAACAAATCCTTATGGATGTTGGCTCATCCATTCCATTTCACTTCTAATTGTTAACCTCCTAGCTTCACATACAATTGCATTAAATATAGAATGATCTGACTTAGACAAATCTCTAGCCCAAATGCAGATTTATTTTCTTCTCAACTGCTTTTTGCTATTTTTTTATATGATACTACCACCTATAATCTTGCATTATTCTTTTCCATAATGTTTTTCAAATAAGCAATTACTCTAAACCAGTGACATCCTTGGCTGCCATATCTCTTTGTTTGATAAGAACAAGCAACTGCTTGATTCAAATTTTCATCATTTTTCTCTTCACCTATTTCACCTGCCTCTCTTTTAAAAGATTTTTCAGACTTTCATAGATTAATATATTTCTGAAACTGTAATTCCATAAAGTAATTATCCTCAACGTGACAAATTCTTTTGGTTTTGCTCTTTTCTTTTGATAAAATCCCATAAAAACAAGGGAGGAGGAATGACCTGAGTGGCAGTTTACTCATCTTCTGTGAAACAACTTCACAACAAACCATCCCTTGAACAATGAGATCCTACCTGACTCATATGAGTGTGCAAAAATATTTTTTTTCCTCTTTTCCTGTCCTCCTCTCTTTCTATATCCCTTTTGGAAATTAGCATAAACAAACTTGCACCATTTTTGCTATTTAGTTGAAATATTTTGCTGTTTCAAGGGCTATCTTCTACCCAAGTCCTTCTCTAAACACACTTATTTCTCTTACCAAAATCTCTTGATACTGGGCTGATTGTTTTGGTTTTACAATGGCAATTCTTAATAATGATGTGTTTTTTCTCCACTCCAAAAGACTACACTGCATTGACCTTTTCAAAGATCATTAAAAGAAAAAAAAAAGGATTTAAAGCCCAGAAATTAAAACCTCATTAACACAATTTATTTAGAATCAGGGCTGTTTGGATCCAAAGGGGATAATCCAATGGAGGGCAATACACAGTAATCATAATGCTTACTGTGATTGGGATGAACTCACCCATTAAACAGAAGCACATAGCAGAGTGGATTAAAAACCAGAATCCTACTATGTGTTGTTTACAAGAAACACATTTGAGGCAAGGTGACACACACATTCAAGATAAAAGGCTGAACAGAATATATTATGTATCTTCTAAAGTTAAAAAAGCAGAAGTAGCAGTCATGATACCAGACAAAGCCAAAGTAGAAATTGATCTGATTAAAAGAATCAGGGCTGTTCTGTGATATTAGAATAGGGATCAGGGTAGAAAGATAGTAGAAACAGAAAATTTTTCATGAGGTTTTTTTTGAAGAGTTAAAAACAGTGGTGTGCTTGATGGTCTTTCTATTGTACAATTAAAATTTATATTGTCTAGAACTTAGTCAAGCTATAACTGATTTGAATTTTTTTGTAATTTTTCAAATTTTTCAGCGTGTGAAATACTACAACAGAAAAAAATTATTTAAACATTTCTTGGACAGATGCTGCCCTTCTTGACTCAGAAGTATATTATATATTTAATGTGTAATTAATGCAAAATATTCCATGTCACAGCTCTTTTAAAAGTTAATCCCTGGGGCAGCAAGGTAGCTCAATGGATAGAGAGCTAAGCCTAAAGACAGATGGTCCTGGATTCAAATCTGACCTCAGACACTTCCTAGTTTGTGTATCCTTGGGCAAATCACTTAGCCCCAATTGCCTAGCCCTTACCTCTCTTCTGTCTTGGAACTAATACTTAGCATCAATTCTAAGACAGAAGGTAAGAGTTAAAAAAAAAAGTTAATTCAGTTTCATCTATCTTCCTAATCCAACAATTATTATTTTTATGTGTGTTTCCCTTGATATTAAGGCAGCTAGGTGGCGCAGTAGATAGAGTTCCCAGTCAAGAGGAATTTAAATTCACCTTCCTGAGTTCAAATTTGGCCTCAGACAGTTACTAGCTATATGACCCTAGGCAAATTACATAACACTTTGCCTTAGTTTCCTCATCTGTAAAATAAAGGAAATGACAAACCACTACAGTATCTTTGCCAAGAAAACCCTGAATGGAGTCACAAAGAGATACAACTGAAAAACAACTGAACAATGACAATGACTCCTTTGTTATTAACATAATGATTTCTTGACTTTAATTTTTATTTCTTCATCCCTTCGCCTTCATTGGTCCAAGATTGCTACCAACCTTTATGCAAGTTGAGCCATCCCATTTGTAAACATTTTCTTCCTTCAACAAAGCATTTTCTTCACACCAATCTTTCAATATGGCCATGTAGAATCTGAAACCTGAACAGAAGTTCACTTATTTCCTTTGAAATAACTACATAACAATCTTTCCCTTGAACATAGACCTCCTACTTAAGTCATACAAGTGTGCAAAGTTGTTTTCCCCCCTCCTCTCTTTCCTTGTCCTCCTTTCCTCATATATCCCTTTCGGAAGACAAGATAGACATAATTAAATCAAATTAGTATATATAGAGAAGAACAGAGCCCTGAGGGACATCCATCATTAGAAAGTATGACCCAGAAAAAAAAAAAAAGATCCAGCAAAGAAGATTAAAGAGATACAGTCAAGAGAAGAATTGGGATGGAGTGGGGTCATGGAAATGTAGAGGGAAGGGAATATCAAGAAGAGGATGACCAACATAGTCCAAGTCCACAGAAAAGTAAAAAAGGAAGAAGACAATAGATAGATGATAGATAGATAGATAGATAGATAGATAGATAGATAGATAGATAGATAGATAAAGAGAGAGAGAGACAGAGAGACAGAGAGAGAGACAGAGGGGGTGGGAGAAGGGGATAGAAAAATAAGCACTCATTATGAGCCAATAATTTGCAGAAAATGTTTTGAGATACATCTAACTTTGAATTCTGGAGGATCTGACTAGCCAGTCTGTAGAATATTCAGGTCCTTTCTCCTAATTAGCACTATAAGCAGAAGGAATCTCTAGGAGGAAAAGCTCAAACTGGTTGCTTCTGCTGCCTGTCAATCACTCTGGGAAAGAGTTTTGTAGGTGAAGTGGCAAATAAACCAAAAGTCCTATAACAACTAATAATCCTTAGTGAGCTATAAAGATCTATTCCTTGTGAACTGGCAATATGCTCAGAAAATAATGGCCTTCATTGCCATGCATTTTACTGATTATCCAAGGCACTCAAAAACTTCCACTCCTGAATGTGCTCTTTTGCTTTTTATTGTTGCTATTGCAAATAACAATAATGGTGTTTGCCCACTACCTCCAGCACCACTGTGGCTAGATTGGTGTGGGGTTTTTTTGTATTTTTTTTTTTTTGCCCAATTAGGCCTAAAGGGAAACAAAAAAGTACTGTGAATACAACCAAAACAAATGTCCCCCATTACCACAGTTTAACTAGAGTCAGTTCAAAGCTGGCAGTAAAGATCCAAGAAGTAGCCTAGCTACATAGGCAGCAAAGAATGCACAGGCCCTTCTTCCCTGAGTTGAAAGCAATTTGTTGTCCTTTTGCCAGTAGTTATTCCTATCTCCTAATTCAAAATCATTTTTTTTTTTTGGTCTGGGTTCTCTTTATGTCTTGTCTCCTTGGGTTTTGTGACTAATGAAGAAAGAGCTCAGATATCATATTTGGCACGATATTCTTCACTCTGTAAACTTGTTCATTTTAATTTTTGCAGAGAAATTCGAAATACTAGGAGTTTAACTTACATAGATCCTGATGCCCTAAAAGAACTGCCTCTCTTAAAATTCCTGTAAGTATTGCAAATTCTGTTCTATATTTTTAAAAAAAGTTTTATTATTTAATTTTTCTAAAACATTTTTCCATGTTTACATGATTCATTTTCTCTCCCTCCCTCCTCCCCTCCCTCCCAGAGCCAATAAGCAATTCTACTGGGTTGTACAAATGTTATCACTTGATACCTATTTCTAAATTATTCATTTTTACCATAGAGCCAAAACCCCAAATCATATATCCACATAAACAAAGTGATGCCATAAGTTTTTCTTTTGCATTTCTATTCCCATAGTTTTTTCTCTCAATATAGATAGTATTCCTTCTCATAAATCCTTCATGAATGTCCTGGATTTTTGTATTGCTACTAGTAGTAAAGTCCATTACATTGCATTATTCCACAATGTTTCATTTTTTGTATATAATGTTCTCCTGATTCTGTTCATTTCACTCTGCATCAGTTCCTGGAAGTCTTTCCAGTTCATATAGAATTCATCCAGTTCATCATTCCTTACAGCACAATAGTATTCCATTACCATTAGATACCACAATTTGTTCAGCCATTCCCCAGTTGAGGAACTGCCCCCACACACACACACATTTTCCAATTTTTTGCCACCACAAAGAGCGTGGCTATGAATATTTTTTGTACAAACATTTTTCATTATCTCTTTGGGGTACAAACCCAGTAGTGGTATATATTTCTGGATCAAAGTGTATACATTCTTTTAAGGCCCTTTGCACATAATTCCAAGTTGCCTTTTAGAATGGTTGGATTAATTAATAACTCTACCAGCAATGTATTAGTGTCCCAATTTTTCCATATTCCCTCCAACATTTATTATTTTCCTTTACTGTCACATTGGCTAATCTCTAGGTAGGAGGTGGTACCTCAAAATTGTTTTGATTTGCATTTCTCAAATTATGTGAGATTTAGAACACTTTTTCATGTTCTTATTGATAATTTTGATTTCTTCATCTGAAAATATCTATTCATGTCCTTTGACCATTTGTCAAGTGGGGAATGGCTTGATTTTTTTGTACAATTTACTTAACTCCTTATAAGTTTGAGAAATTAGACCTTTGTCAGAGGTTTTTGTTATAAAAATTGCCCCCCCCCCAATTTGTTGCTTCCCTTCTAATTTTGGTTGCATTGGTTTTGTTTGTACAAAAACTTTTCAATTTAATATAATCAAAATTATTCATTTTACATTTTGTAATGTTAACTCTGTTCTTTAGAGTAGAATGATTATGTTGTTATTTGGTCAGAGCTGTCCTTAATCGCACGACATCTCCCCCAACCTCCCAATCCTGATCATTTTCATCTAAATGAAAGCAGGTTTAAATGAGCATTAAGAATACCCTTGAAGGTAAATGAAGTCACAGATGGGCAATGTGAAACCTCAAGGGATATATGTAGAAGGGGGAGAAGGGTAGTTCTAGTTCCTGTGCCATGGGAATATTTTATAGACTGATATGTTGTATGAGCATATGTGCAGGTGCCTGTGTTTGCACAGACATACACACATTCTCACATGTGTATACATCTACATAAAGGTTAATGCCCCCTAATCTCTTTATATACATATGTTAAAAATAATATATATATAAGTATATATGTGTGTGTGTGTGAAGAGTTGAAAGAAAACTATCTGCCTCTGATCTTTTTAAAACTTTATTTAAAGAAAAAAACCACAGGAGTTCCCTAGGCTGAAATTAACTTCCCCACTAAACCCTGAATCTTCTCAGATTCAAAGTTCCTTGCTAGGCGCAGGATTGGTCCTTATATAGACCAATCCCACACCTGGAAGTAGGGGGTGTGGCATCTCCCTAGCATGGGAGGTCCAATTCAAGACCAATCCCATGCCAAGAAGTAGGGGGAGGGACCCCTGGGGCACTCTGGGGGATGCAGTTTCCCCAGCCACAACACTTCAAAACCCACATATGTAAATATGCACACATATTTATATATACATACATATTTATATATACACATACATACACACACACACACACCCCCTCATTATCTCAGCTGGAGTAAATGAGTAAAAGTGCAATAAATAGAGAGAAAGAGAACTTTAGGAGCTATTAATCTTTATTATATGGAAGAAATTTTATTTTATATAAGATTATATATACCTACAAATGAATATGTATATATTTGTGTGTGTATATGTATATGCTTACAAGTTCACACACATGCATGCACACACACACATACATACCTCTAGATTAAAAATCCTTAACTTTTTTAATGGTAGATATGCTTTTTGCTATTTGCTGAAATCTATGGAGCCAGACATCATATTATATAAAAAGACAATACAGGACAATTCAAAGATATGAAATAAAATACGAAAAAGTTGTTTTAAAAAATCAGTCAATTTCTCTTTATGTCCAACTAATTATTATATTCTTATATTAATATGATATGTATTATATCAACCTGGTTGTTATAGTCTTCAATTTGAACCACCTCCAATTTATTCCCCTGCTCAGTCTTTCAATGATCTTAATGATGCCTGTTCCCTCACTTCCCTCCCAAGTTCTCTCAGTCTTCTTCCTTCCCACACACAAACTCACAGATCACTGTGAACTTTTAGTGCACATATCTCTATTTTAGTCATCTATTGGCTTTGTAGCCAAATTAGAGCACTTTCAACTGTTCAAATTCAAATATCGGCTTTTCTAGGAAACTAACCTTGATCTCCTGAACAGAAACAATCCTTCCTTCCTTAGAACTCTCACAGAACATTTATCTACTTAAAACACATCAAGAAAATTCATATATTATAATATGGGTGTTGAGAGATAAAGAAGTCACTCAAAGAATATACTATACCATAACCAATCATTAAATACTTATAGAGTATTTCTCATGTACAAAGAAATTGTACTCAAGAACTGATAAAGCAAAAAAAAACCTAGGTTATGTAGTGGATAGAGTACCTGGCCTGAAGTCAAGAAAATGTATTTTTATGAGTTCAGATTTAGCCTCAGACACTAGCTGTGTAACCTGGGGTAAGTCATTTTATCCTACTTGCCTCAATTTGCTCATTTGTAAACTGAGCTAGAGAAAGAAATAGCAAATCACTTCAATATCTTTGCCAAGAAAATCTAACAGAACAACAACAAAAAAACTTAAAATGAGATTTCTAAATGAAGAATCCTACCTCAGTGATGGGCAAACTACAGCCTGCAGGCCAGATTGGGGGAGGAGGGGAAACTTCGAAAGAGTTGCCTATGATCACCAAACTGTTATTATTAAAATGAATATATATGGATATTAAAAGAAGTATTAATATTTTAATTAAGGCCATGTTGGTAAAATATAAGAAGACTATGTGCCTGCTAAGATCTAATTCAAATCCCCCTCCATACCTTCTGCCCACCTGGCTCCCTGGTACCAAAGAGCTGCCTCCCAATCAAGTCCTCTCTATTTAAGCTACGCTTTACGTTGGCTCACATTATCACGTAAGACAGGAAATCCATTGAATCATGGGAAATGTGGTTTCCAAGTCCCCTAAACATCCACAGGAAGTTTGTCATATATCTAAATATTTTAAGGCTCAAATGAACCCCAAATTTCTACTAACACATGCCTTAGAAACACACCAACAGATGAGCATTTCCTTTCCTTTGGCCCCCTCTTTAAAAAGTTTGCCCATCACTGGCCTACCTTAAAGTTTCAAGTGTATCCAACTCCCGAATGTGAAAAGGCTAATGAACTAGTGACCATGCAGTATACATGAAGATTAAATTCCCTTTTATTCATCATGGATCAGGAATGAGATGTTATAGCTAATCAAACATTTAGATTAATATTTCAAAGCTACCCTATATACCCTGTATACATAAACTGTCATTTTTTAAAAGTTTACATCTATACTTATATTACAAATCTATGTTATTAGCTCTTAAAGGGGAAGGACTGACTTAATTATCTTTGTAAATCTTCCTAGTAGAATGCTTTGTTCAAAGTAAATATTACAATAAATAATGATTGCATGAATGAAAAATAATGTAGTGATGATTTCAAAAGATATTCCATGATTCTGAATGCCTTAAGGACTTGAATAAAATAGATAAATGTAAGTTTGTTATTAAAGATAATTTCTGATTTTTCAATTATCTGAACATATTCATATTTGAAGTTTTATTCTACTGTACTAGTATTCCTGAGTTAATTCAGAGAAACACGTTTAACATATGACTTTAAAATTTGATTGGGAAAACCAAAGTATTAGTGTGGTTTATTCTTATATATCAAAATACCCCTCCTCCACCAAAAGAACAAAAAAAAAATTAAAGGAAAAGGAATCCAAATTCAATTAGTTTACTTCAATATCATTGAGTTGAGATCAATGTTAATTCCATCTAACCTGACAACTGGGTGAAAAAGTAGAATATATCTGTCTTGATGTAAGCCTCTCTAGATGGGGGCATATTTCATCTAGCATTTAATAAACAACAAGGATTTATTATGTACTTGCTATGAACCAGGTACTATGCTATGTGCCCAGTATACTGAGTCAAAAATAAAAGACTCCCACATTCAAGTATCCTACATTCAATTGGAAGAAACAGTGGATATACAAATTGGTGAATTATATATAAATATGTATATGTATACATATATATAAACATATATTTATAAAATGAATTCAAAGTAATTTCAAGAGACACTAATTGCATGTGGGATCAGGACAGATTTTATGTAGGAAGTGACATTTGAGTTCAGATATGAAGGGAACTAGGAATTTTAATAGATAGAAGTGAAAAGGAATACTAGCATGGAGTGCAGCCTGGGAAAAGACATGGATTGGGAGATAGAATTTTGTATAAGAACAGCAAAAAGGCTAGTAACAAATTATAATGATCTGTCTGAAAGTATTCACAGGTCAAAGATTATACAGCTAATCAAGGAATTAGAAACTCTATTTAGAAGGAAAAAATGAAAACAAAAAATTCTTGAAGTGGGGAAGAAACCAAGAAAGAAGGAATGCCACATTTTCTGAGAAATCTGAATGACAAAAATCAACAAAGGAATGAGCCAGCAATGGCATAATACGTTTGATGTATGTTTGTATTGTTTTTCTTAAACCTAATATCTATCTTTGTTTCTTTGTGTAATTTAGTGGGATTTTCAATACAGGACTTAAAATATTTCCTGACTTGACCAAAATTGATTCAGCTGATGTGTTCTTTATACTGTAAGTATGCACATATCCTTTCAACATTATTAACTTCAAAGATATCAGTAAATCTTGTTTGTTTGTTTTTTAAGATATTGGAAATATCAGGGGAAACTTTAAATTCTAAATACTATTAAAAATCACATTGTTTTGGCAAACTTGTTTTGGTGTTTTGCACCTCATACAACAATTCTTTCCACTTTAGGATGACAAAAAAATTTCAAGATCAGAATTCTCATGATAATCCATATTCTTATTATTCCTAATAACAAATATACAAGGGATCTATGTTTTCATCAGTGTAGGAATATCTCAGAGTAGGAACTTCCTTTTTCGACACAAATGACTTGATAGATTTGCAAGCCCAGCATTCTGTAGACTATCATAATATACTACCTCTATTTATAATTATTATCTATATTTTTATAGTAGTAGCAATTGTAGTAATAATGTCTAATTTTGATAAGCATTTTCACTTGCATATTTGTTTTATTTAATCTTGAAGCAGTCAAGGTACATTCTGTTATAAGGAAGAGAGGGTTTTAGCAAGAGAGGTTGGTTTGCAGGGGAGAGATGAAGGAGGATAAAGATTCTAGAATGTGGGAGTATGTGTTAACTATTAACTGAGGATTTTGGCTGTCTCTCTCTGGATTTTCTTGGGGAGACTGGCTGCCTGTCCTGTGGTTGCTGATCTATCCTGATGCCTCGTCCTACCTGTTGCCTGCTGTTATCTGCTATGTTTCCTTATGATCCTGAACATCTGGCTATCTGACTGTAAGACCATGTCTGGGTTCCTTTTGGATCCAGGACCTTTCTCTGGGCTCTGCCAAGCCTGCCATAGACCACTCAATCAATCAATAAAAAGTAATTTAATGGAAAGGGGAAAGTTAGAAGGAATTTGGATAACCCTAAACCAGTGAATCCCAAAGTGGGCGCCACCGCCCCTTGGTGGGTGCTGCAGTGATCCAGGAAGGCGGTGATAGCCACAGGTGCATTTATCTTTCCTATTAATTGCTATTAAAATTTAAAAAAATTAATTTCCAGGGGGCTAAGTAATATTTTTTCTGGAAAGGGGGCAGTAGGCCAAAAAAAGTATCTAACTAAGAGTCCCAGGATCTAAATGTTCCTTCACAGGGAGTCTTCAGAGAGTTTGATCTACACTAACCCTCACCTCTCTGACCTAAAGAAACCTCAGTCTTTGCACTATCTAAATCTGCACTAGCCACCCCACCTCCCACCCCCTTTGGGCAGTATTAGAGGTAGTGGTCTAAGTAACTGTAACTTGAAATACTAACTAATGATGCCTCATATGATTTAAAGAGAGTAAGTAAGGTAGTAGATTTAAACTTAGACCAGAAGACTCAGGCATTGAAAAATTTTTTTCCTGGATAAAAGAATTCCAGCTCTACTCATTATTAGTTGTGTGACCCTGGGCAAATTCCTTAAATTTTCTTAACCTACTTTTCCCTGTGGGTCACGCCCAGTGTGATATAGTGAAAGAGCTTTGAATTTAAAGTCAAGGGATCCAGATTCCAATCCTAGTCCTTTTTTATTACCAGTGTTGTTATTATACAGTCATTTTAGTCTTCCTGGCTCTTCATAACCCTATTTGGAGTTTTCTTGGCAAAGGTAGGTTGGCCATTTCCTATGCCAATACCAGAGTACCTTTGGCAAATCTTTTGAAGTGCTCTGGGTTTCAGTCTCTTCCTCTGTAAAATGAAATATTTGGACTTTGTGGATCTCAGCTTTAAATCCTAAGGTCTATGCTGGAACAGGTCTTTATTTTTTCATCCAACTAAAAAATATTTACTGACTTTCTATGTCTTCTGATTCCTCCCCTTAAATTTTAAAAATTAGCTATTCCTGGGGGCAACTGGGTAGCTCAGTGGATTGAGAGCCAGGCCTAGAGATGGGAGGTCCTAGGTTCAAATGTGACCTCAGACACTTCCCAGCTGTGTGATCCTGGGAGTCATTTGACTCCCATTGCCTAGCCCTTACCACTCTTCTGCCTTGGAGCCCATGCACAGTATTGACTCCAAGACGGAAGGTAAGGGTTTTTTTAAAAAAATAAAAAATAAAAAAATTAGCTATTCCTAACTCCAATCTGTGTCAGCATTTTAATTAATATTTTATTTTTTCCCCTCAATTATATGAAAGAAAATTTTTTAACCTTCATTTTTTAGTCTTGCAATTTTTAACCACCTTTTCTCCATGCCTTTCTTCCCTTTCACACCTTTCTCCAACCCATTTTCTTTAGAAAACAAAGAATTATTTGGTCTATGGAAGCCCAGTTTTCTCCTACATTCCATCATACAGGTTCAAGGAGTGTGCACACTCTTTCCTGAGGGAAACCTTGCACATCCTTCCCCAGGCTGGGGATCTCTAAACAGCACATCTCTTGCCTCTGTAATTTAGTTTTTTTCTCAGATTCATATTTTTTTTTACACTATATGCCACTTTATCTCTGTCTATGACTGCCAAATATAATGATTTCATTGTTTTTAAGGTTTAATTAAGTGGAGGGTTAGCCTAGAAAACTCTACTCCTATTTTTCACATCAGAAGAAAAATATGTAAAACTGAGATGCACATGAACTTTTCTGGCAGCACTTCAGCCATTTGCATTATAACATTTGATTAAAACATCAAGATTTTTTAAAAATTGCACTGTTGGAGAATTTCAGTATTCACCAATATCAGCCTTTCTTAGATAATCTGTCAGTTGGGGACCCTATTATTCATTTGAGGAATGAACAATTTTATATTATAAATTCTTGATTCATTAACACTGATCAGCCTGAGACTTCATTGGAGCAGACTGACTTCAGAAGCTGTAAAGGACTAAAATGGAAATGAGTTGGGATAACAATTATCTGGAGGGGCATTTATGGATTTTGACTGGTCAACCCAATGTTTTGTTTTGTTTTTTTTTCTCATGACAAGCTTTTCTTTTTCTCCTTATTGCAGTGAAATTACTGATAACCCTTTTATAACTTCAATTCCTGAGAATGCTTTCCATGGACTGTGCAATGAGACCTTAACCTTGTAAGTATTACCTCCACTTTTCTAATTAGTTCATTACCATATTCCTTTGGGGCTTGAGTGGAAAGGAGTTTTGCATACTCAATACACTTAATGTCATGTTTCCCCAGGAGTGTTTCTTAAGGGCACACTTTGTATGGGACCAAGTAGTACTGCTACAAAGCCCACTCCTGGTTTAGAATGGCTCTGCTCACTCCAGGTTAACAAAAGCAGCTTTTGTTTTTATTCTCCTGAAACCTGGGAAACTCAGTTTCTAAGGGTGGGGATAAATAAAGTGAGGGGGGGAAATAATTTTGCTCTTTGTGCTTAAAGAACACCATACACTTCTTTGTAAAGAGCTCCTCCACAGAAGCATTAAATGCTTTAACAGAATATGCCTTCTACCAGAACCTTTCTAGGCTTGGGAAATCCAGCCACTTACCTGGCCATCTATGTTATGGAACAGGTTTTGTTTTATTTTTCTCTCTCTGTGTCTCTTCCTCTCTCTCCCCCTATCCTGGACTTTCTCCATCTCTAGTCTCTTCTCTTTCTTTGTCTCTGTGTGGGCTGAAATAGAAGGACCACCCACCCAAATTATAATGACAAACCTGGAGTCAGAGAGTGGGCATGCTCAATGCATGGGTGCAGTTACAAGCATTTTATAGATTCCTGACTCAAGGTTCCCTCCCCACTCTGTCCCGTACTCCCTAATCTGGGGACTGGACTTACAATCTAGGAGGGAAAGTTTACCTAATCAGAAAGCAACAAGTTACACAGCATAAGCATCAGATCTTTCACCAGGGTTGGGGGGAGGTTATGGAGAGGTAGCTATGTCCTCCGGAGGGACTCTTCTGACTTCCTAAGGTCTTGAGGAGATAAGGAGGGAGGATAGCCCATTGGTTTGCTTTCTTGAGATAAGTGGCCTCCCAACCAACTCACTGGGCCTGTGGCAATAACAGAATGTCCTTGATGTCCTATTTGAAACCCTAAGCAGGTTTCCATTCTTTAATGGGGTTTGTAATGGAATCCCACCTTGAGAAGGACAAATTAATTCTTTTCTCTCCATACATCTCTCTCTCTCTCTCTCTCTCTCTCTCTCTCTCTCTCTCTCTCTC